>NC_057813.1:692611830-692615477 GCF_018294505.1 Triticum aestivum
GGGCTAAAATAAAGATGACCCTTGGGTTAATTACTCCCAAGGGAAATATAGGTGGTGGTGAGGCAAATGGTAAAACCAATGTTGGGCCTTGCTAGAGGAGTTTTATTCAAAGCAAACTGTCAAGGGGGTCCCATAAATCACCCAACCGCGTAAGGAATGCAAAATCCGGGAACATAACACCGGTATGATGGAAACTAGGGCGGCAAGAGTGGAACAAAACACCAGGCATAAGGCCGAGTCTTGCACCCTTTACCAAGTATATAGATGCATTAATAATATAAGAGATATTGTGATGTCCCAACATAAACCTGTCCGCCATGGAGCAATCTTCAACTTCACCTGCAACTAACAACGCTATAAGAGGGGCTGAGCAAAGCGGTAACATAGCCAAGCAATGGTTTGCTAGGAAGGGTGTCAAGGTTAGAGGTTCATGGCAATTTGGGAGGCTTGATAAACAGGTGATAGGTAGCGCAGCATAGCGATAGAACGAAGAAACTAGCATAGCAATGATAGTAGTGAGATCCAGGGTAGCGATCATCTTGCCTGAAATCCCGCTAGGAAGAAGAATGAATCCATGAAGAAGATGAAGCCACGAAGACGACCCAAGCGTAGACGAACGAATCCTCACGATCGCAACGAAAACGGGAACTATCAAGAAGAAGCACACAACATGGTAAACACACCACACATGAACATGACATGATGCACAAACACGTATGATGCATGGCAAGGCTACAAGAAGCTACTCATAGCAAGAGATGATGCAAACAAGAGCAACACATCAAGACAAGTTTAAATGAGACCGGGAACAACATATAACAATTCCGGTAAGTCCTCATGCATATTTCGAAATTGGTCCAGATCTGAATAAACCTTATGTTCAAGTTGTTAAACAGCAAGTTAAGATGCACAAAGATGATCTACACGAGATTCTAGTCAAGTTACATATAAAGTTCATTTACTTCGGAGCTACGGCCTAGAAGATATGAGCAAAACAAGTTAAACATGGCATTGGTGTAAAATGCATACAAACATCAAGCAAACACCTCTAACCAAGGATGCAACATGATAATATGAAACTACATGCAAAATCAAGCAAGTTTCAAATAGAACACACTCAAAACGGAGCAACGGTGCAACACATACACGCTATACAAGTTATAGCAATAATCTGTCCAAAACAGCAACTAGGCATATTGCAAGCACCAAAACAACATGCTACAGTACCACAATATGAAAACAAAAGGCATGGACATGATATACAGGTAAAGCATAACAAAACATGAACACTGAGCTATCTCCAGAAACTACTAGAACATGCTCAAACACACATGGCAAGATTGCAAATAATAATAGTTTCAGACTTTGCAGAAATAACATCAGGTTGCAATGTTTAGAGCTATCAAACAACATGTTACAGGAACTTATCATGGCAAACAAAGGCATGGCATGAACCTACTAATTTCTTAGAACAAGAGTCCCTTACTGACCATGAGCCAAAAAGGATCAGAAGATATGATGGCACCCATGTAAACATAGCAAGTTATAATACAGATTCATACGTGGCAGGAACAACAATAAGTAGGCATGTTGGTGAGCTTCTACCACTCACCACATAGCATTACATGGCATGGAAAGGCAACCAAAAGTAAGAATACATGTTTATGAAGCTAAGCATGGCAAGATCAAGTTCATAGGGTGCATGAATCACTAACAACAATCATGGCAACAACTGAACTTAATGTTAACAGGCTGACAGCAACATTATTTGGCAACTTTGGAGCAAGATTACAAGAAGCTACAGCAGGCTATAAATGCAACCAGGGGCATGGATGGATATAGCATGACATGTATAAAAACACCCTTAGTGAACATCTCCATATTATGCATAGAATGACTTGTAGCAGCAGGTTTACATAGCATCACGAAATAACAGATTCAGCCTAGCAAAACAGTAACAACAAGTACCCTACTTAACAAGCTTGATGCACTCACTACACAACTCACAAAAATACATGGATGGCACCCCTGTAAAGATGGTATGATTTAGTTCAAAACACATGTAGACATCAACCTCATAGGATGCACACATCAATCATGCCAAAAATGACAAATGAGCATGTCATGTTAACAGACAGCAAACAACATCATATAGCACTCTTTGCAGAACTAACATCAGGTTGCAATGTTTAGAGCTATCAAACAACATGTTACAGGAACTTATCATGGCAAACAAAGGCATGGCATGAACCTACTAATTTCTTAGAACAAGAGTCCCTTACTGACCATGAGCCAAAAAGGATCAGAAGATATGATGGCACCCATGTAAACATAGCAAGTTATAATACAGATTCATACATGGCAGGAACAACAATAAGTAGGCATGTTGGTGAGCTTGTACCACTCACCACATAGCATTACATGGCATGGAAAGGCAACCAACAGTAAGAATACATGTTTATGAAGCTAAGCATGGCAAGATCAAGTTCATAGGGTGCATGGATCACTAACAACAATCATGGCAACAACTGAACTTAATGTTAACAGGCTGACAGCAACATTATTTAGCAACTTTGGAGCAAGATTACAACAAGCTACAACAGGCTATAAATGCAACCAGGGGCATGGATGGATATAGCATGACATTTATAACAAAACACCCTTAGTGAACATCTCCAGATTATGCATAGAATGACTTGTAGCAGCAGGTTTACATAGCATCACGAAATAACAGATTCAGCCTAGCAAAACAGTAACATCAAGTGCCCTACTTAACAAGCTTGATGCACTCACTACACAACTCACAAAAATACATGGATGGCACCCCTGTAAAGATGGCATGATGTAGTTCAAAACATATGTAGACATCAACCTCATAGGATGCACACATCAATCATGGCAAAAATGACAAATGAGCATGTTCTGTTAACAGACAGCAGACAACATCATATAGCACTCTTTCAACGATGATTCAGGCACCAAGATGGACTCAAATGAACATGGTGAAATGGAACGGAATGAAGAACATCTCATGACGAACATTTTGACATATTACACGCACGAAACGGAGCAGTATGCACGAACTTATGGCATGTCAAAGTATGCAACATAATATGAGTTTCTGGGGACTTGGCAATTTTTAGGAAAAAATCAGAGTGAGCGCGGGATAACTAAGCAGTGCTCGGGGAGGGGGTTAGGAGTGGCTGGGCGCTCACCATAGTGGGCCGAGGCCCAGGTTGGAGGAGGACGTTGGACAGGGCGCTGGGCTGGGCCGGGGCGAGGCCGGCCCACTCGGTGCGGTGCACGCGGGACGAGCAGCTCCTCTGCTCGTCCCGAGCAGGAACAAGGCGGCGGCGGTGGAGTGCCACTCCGGCGGCGGTGGAGTGCCACTCCGGCGATGGCGAGGCCCGAAGGCGGCGGGGAGGCTGGGGAACGGGCGGATCGAGGGCCGGGCTCTTCAAATCGGTCGACGGCGCGGCAAACAGAGGACGGAACCGACGGCGTCCATGACTCCAGCGAGCTCCGGCAGTGGCGACGGTGGCGGTACCCTGCGGGGCAGAGATGGTGAGGAAGAGAGTCGGATGAGGAGAAGGGAGAAGGGGGGCGACAGTGACACTCATCTGGGGCGACGAGGAACCTCAACGGCA
>NC_057813.1:692615753-692618246 GCF_018294505.1 Triticum aestivum
AGGAGGCTAGAGGAGGGGAGACTAGGTTGCCCATTTTTGGAAGGAAGGATGAATATAAAGGGTAGGTGCTAGGGTTCATGGGGGTTTGGAGGGGTTTGGAGCCTCCGATCACGATCTGACGATCCGGAACAAAGGGGGGGTTTAGGTGGGCTGTAGGTGGGCCAAGAAGAGGGGTTGGGCTGAGAGAAGAGAAGAGAAAGAGAGGCCTGGCGGCAGTTTCGAAGACCGAAACATCCAACGAAGGTACCGACAATGGTACCGCTATACATTTAACGGTTGGGCTATCAAACGGACTCTGAATGCGATGAAACTTGACAGGCGCTCTGTCTACACTATAATAAGACCGCAAGCCAAGTTACATCCCAATCTGAGAACATTTTTATGCCACTTATAAAATAATATTTCGGAGGTGCCGCAGGCGCGTGTGAGAGGTCTGGGCTCCGAACGGGCAACAGAGAGAACCAGGGGGGACCCGAACGAATGCAAGATTTCAAAAACATGCAGATGAAATGCAGATGATGACATGGCAAAATGCAACACGCAAGCAAATGACATGGCAACGACGACGAATAACTGGCAGACAGCTGGCGCATCGGATCCGGGGCGTTACAACACTCCTCCACTAACAAGAGATCTCGTCCCGAGATCTTAGGACCGAGACGGAAGGGAAAAGGGATGAGGTGAAACAAGAACTCAAGAGAAGAAGCAAAGAATTGAGAGCATTCGAGAAGAAGAGAGCAACGGCGAGAATGACGAGAATCGAAAGCTCGCGAAATCAGATAGACTATGAAACCACTCCGGTTGGAACGAGATAAGAAACAAATAAGACTGAAAGGACTTAGGCAGCACTCCGGCTGAAAATGGAAGGATTAGAACATGAACTTCACAAGATGGGATGGCACTTGACGAGATGAACAACACAATGCCTCCGGAAGAATTGAAAGAATTGAAAAGAACTTAGAAGGAATGATTAAATGGAGTTGTTGAGAAAATCAACAACGAAAGAATAAACTTGTTATGGTCTTATAGATAACATCTCAAGATCATAAGGTGACAACCGGCCACAAACGGAAATGACTGAATAGCTGAGAAGAACAAAGAAAGGCAAAACTCCAGTTCAAAAGAATACGGAGAATTAATTGCACTTCGAGATGCAAGAAGAATAATACTTGAACTTATCCAACAAGAATCTTGATTATCACATGAAAGAATGAATTAAATCATGAAGAACCACCATGAAGAACTCCGGTGACAAAAGGATGATGAGATAGAATGAAGGAAAAAATAATAAGATTAAAGCTTGCAATGACTTAGATGGGGGTTCCGACGAAATGGTCGAGGAAATTTGAACTCCGGAAAAGAAAAAATGAAAACACTTGGAACTAGAATTTATTCCTGACGAACAAACTCCGAAGAAAAGGGGTTACTCACTTTGAGGAAATAAGAATAAGATTTATTGTACGCTTATCCTTCATCAAATTAAATTGATGACAAGCAATGGATTTGGCATACTACTTATTATTCTTGAAAAAGGATTGAGAAGGGATAGCACAAAACTTGAGAAGGTCTTCATGAACCACCGGTAGGATTGAAAGAACGAATGGATTGAAATGATAATCAAAGAAAAAGAATCTTGAACGAACCACCGTAAGAATTCGAAAATGACTGATGAAAGAGACCGAATCACCAGGATAATTGGATAACGGTAGCTGAAATGTGAGGACGAAGAATTCTTCTGGAACGATGGCCTCCGGTGAAAAGAAACGGGAAAACACAACTTCTGACATACTCCGGATGGGTAAGGAAAGAATATCTGACAAATGGAATAATTCGAGAGGCTAACAAGAAGCTAGAACCACGAATCTTCGGGAGAACGAACAAGATTTAAGAGGAACTCTTCTTCGATCTTGAACTGACGACAAGAATCACCACCAAAATTACTGAGATACTCCGGGAGAATGAAAAGCGAAGGGGTTGATCCAACAATGAAAGCATTTGAAAACGATCTTGGAGAAGGCATGTGACGATGAAATCCATTCTTATGTCACACTTTGAAAACAATTTGAGAATAACTCCGGGGGAATTAGAAGAGTCAGGTAAGATCCTGGGAAAAGACCTGTGGGTTAGGGCCCACTGAAGAGATAACACCATTGGAAAGGATTGTTGAAAATATAGATGATGCACCGGAACAATTGAAAATATTGAATGAGGTGACAACCTCGAATTAATTGGAACACAGGTGAATCTCCTGAGATGTCTTGAGCACTCCGGAAGGATAAACTGGCGAGAGACAAACGAGCTGGGAGAACACTTGATCGAAGGAAAAGAATATGATAAACCCGAAAAACTTGACTTGAATCCACCGGAGAAGAAAAAGAGATGGAGAATGACGAATGAGACGAGAATTCACCGGTTGAAATAATTGAGGGAAGACTGAAGTGGCTCCACACGAATGAAATTGATGGTCGACAGAGACTCGGACTCCGGGAAGAG
>NC_057813.1:692618480-692628205 GCF_018294505.1 Triticum aestivum
GAAAGGGTGGGAGGGCGGGAAAACAAAGGCAACTTGGAAGGGAGAACAAACGAATATCTTGAAGAGAAAACACCGATTGGAATAATTGAGAAAAAAAGCAAAGACTTCACATGAGTAGGATGGATACTCGATTACGGACTCCGGCTCCGAGAAGAAAAGGGTGGGCGGGTGGGAAAGAAAACAACTGAGGATTGAACTCAAAGATGAAGAGGCTCGAGTCAACTAGACGAGAAATGCACCGGATGAAAAGAGCTGGGAACCAATGATCGGAAAACCAACTGCGTGATCCTAAAGAAAATTTGAAAGGGGAAGATGAGTAATTCAAAACACCTACGTCAAGATTTCTCACTAGAGCGACGAAGGGGCTGAGGAGTAAAAAGAATTCCTACTCTCGGATATATATAATCCTAAGACTCAAAATAGTTTTCTTCTAGACTCAACAACGGCCAAACTACGCGATCAATCAAGGGGGCTCCTAAGGTCGGTCGAGGCTCTGATACTAACTTGTCACGCCCAATATGCGATACAATCCTAAAGAGATTCGAAGGTCCCACCAAGGATAGAACCGCATATTGAAAGGCTTTGCAAGGTGGATATCATTACATCAACATTACATAATAGATGGGGATACATACAAAAGGCATACAATGCCACACGAATACAACATCGTCATACATAAGATCACCATCCGACTACAGATGAAACACAAACAGAAACTCAAACGACATCCACCCTGCTAGCCCAGGCTGCCGACCTGGAACCTATCCCCTGATCGAAGAAGAAGCAGAAGAAGAACTCCAAACAAGCAAGCATCGCTCTCGCGTTATGATCATCACATAACCTGTACCTGCAACTGTTATTGTAGTAATCTGTGAGCCACGAGGACTCAGCAATCCCATTACCATGGGTATCAAGACTAGCAAAGCTTAATGGGAAAGGAAGGGGTAAAGTGGGGAGGTTGCAGCAGCGACTAAGCATGATATGGTGGCTAACATACGCAAATAAGAGCGAGAAGAGAGCAAGCAGAACGGTCGTGAAGCTAGCAATGATCAAGAAGTGATCCTGAACTCCTACTTACGTCAAACATAACCCAAAACCGTGTTCACTTCTCGGACTCCGCCGAAAAGAGACCATCACGGCTACACACACGGTTGGTACGTTTTAATTCGGATCTGGTGTCAAGTTATCTACAACCGGACATTAACAAATTCCCATCTGCCCATAACCGCGGGCACGGCTTTCAAAAGTTTAAACCCTGCAGAGGTGTCCCAACTTAGCCCATGATAAGCTCTCGCGATCAACGAAGGATATACCTTCTCCCAGGAAGACCCGATCAGACTCGGAATCCCGGTTTACAAGACATTTCGACAATGGTAAAACAAGACCAGCAAAGCCGCCCGATGCGCCGACAATCCCGATAGGAGCTGCACATATCTCGTTCTCAGGGCAACACCGGATGAGACAGGCTACGAGTAAAACCAGACTTAGAGTTTCCCAGAGGTGGCCCTGCAGGCGGCTCGGTTTAGACCAACACTTAGACAAGCACTGGCCCCGGGGGGGGGGGGCTAAAATAAAGATGACCCTTGGGTTAATTACTCCCAAGGGAAATATAGGTGGTGGTGAGGCAAATGGTAAAACCAATGTTGGGCCTTGCTGGAGGAGTTTTATTCAAAGCAAACTGTGAAGGGGGTCCCATAAATCACCCAACCGCGTAAGGAACGCAAAATCCGGGAACATAACACCGGTATGACGGAAACTAGGGCGGCAAGAGTGGAACAAAAGACTAGGCATAAGACCGAGTCTTCCACCCTTTACCAAGTATATAGATGCATTAACAATATAAGAGATATTGTGATATCCCAACATAAACCTGTCCGCCATGGAGCAATCTTCAACTTCACCTGCAACTAACAACGCTATAAGAGGGGCTGAGCAAAGAGGTAACATAGCCAAGCAATGGTTTGCTAGGAAGGGTGTCAAGGTTAGAGGTTCATGGCAATTTGGCAATTTGGTAGCGTCTCTGCATACAGTATATTCAATCCACTGCCGCCATCCATCAATACCTTCGTCAGTCGAGTGCCTTTGACGACTGGGTTGACCACCAGCGCTTGCCTCCCAGAGGTGGCAATGTGAGTAGGTTGATCAGACTGGTCAAAAGTAATGGGAGTTTGCGACCATCTCAGATAGCTTGGTGTCGCCGGGGCGACCATATTGACCTCACGGTTGATCACTTTCAATCGACTTTTGCTCTCTACATCAGCAAAAATCATCAGAGTGGAGTTGACATGAGGGTACTCTCCATCACTGTCCTCCTTGTCCTCGGCCTTGTCTGACTCCTTCTCTTTGTCCTTCGGCTGTTTTCCTTGAAACTGCTGGATTAAGAGCCGGCACTGGCGAGTGGTATGCTTTGGGTAGATGAAGTTACCCTCTTCGTCTTTCTTCGTGTGGATATGACACGGCAGATCCATCACGTCATTACCTTCCTTATCCTTTACCTTCTTGGGGTTCCAAGATCCTTTGGGCTTCCCTTTGAATTTGACCTGAGTCATGGCCAGAGCCTCTCCAGGAGTAGCCGGCTCGGCCTTCTGCTTCTGCTTCCGACTGGAGTTTCCTTTCTCCGACTGACTCGGCTTGTACTTGCCACTCCGGAGTCGGTCCTCTTCTTCACCATTGGCGTACTTGGTGGCTATTTCCATCATCCGACTCAGGGTCATATCTCCAGTTCGACCAAACTTCAGGCTCAACTCTCTATTCTTGACACCATCCTTGAAGGCGCAGACCGCTTGATGGTCCGACACATTCTCTATAGTATGATGCAAAGTGATCCATCTCTGGATGTAATCTCTCAGTGTTTCACTCGACTTTGGTACGCAAACTTGCAGCTCTGGCAATCCGGCCGGTCACTTGCAAGTTCCCTCGAACGTCCCGACGAACACTCGGGAAAGATCTTCCCAGGTGTAAATGCTGCTAGGAGCTAACTGATTCAACCACGCCCTGGCCGAACCCTCTAGCATAAGTGGCAAATGCTTCATGGCCACCTCATCATTACCGCCACCAATTTGTACAGCCACTCGGTAGTCTTCAAGCCAAGTTTCAGGCTTAGACTTTCCGGTGAACTTACTTACTCCAGTCGCCAACCTGAAGTTGGGGGGTATCACTGCGGCTCTGATGGCTCTGCTAAAGCATTCTGGACCTGAAACGTGGACTCGGCTGCTTGTGGGCACATCTCTGTCATGGCCACCTCTATGAGCTCTGTTCTGGTCGACCAAACCTTGCATGATGATGGATCTCGCGTCAAAGCCTGGCTCTCTGGGGTCGACTGGAGCTCTCCGCCCAACACTGAGCTGGCGCCTGTCATCTTGCTGCCGATTGGCGTTAGACCCACTTCTCGGGGGAGGAGTGGGCACTCGACGCCTATCATCATGATCAAATCAATCATCATAGTGGTCCCGCCGGTCTTCACGTCCCATGCGCCTTAGAGGCGACCTTGGGCTGTGAGCCGACTGAACAGTATTCGCAGCAACGGATCAACTGTGAATCCTGTTGCACGACTGTGACACAACTGAATTCTGATCTCCTGCCGCTCGGAGCAAATCTCTGATCTGCATCAAGCCTCTTCCAGCCTCCGACTGAGAGGGCTGAATTGACTTCGCTATACGGGCTGCAGCTGCCAAATTCTGAATCGGGGTTCGATATACCTGAGTCGGTTGCGGAAAGAGCTGACGTTGGCTGGAGTCGGGTACTCGTTGACGCGCACGCTCGTCGAGTGCTCGCTAGAGGTTCTCCAGTCGAGTGCGTTCAGCCAAATTGGCCAAACGCGCCTCTTCCAAGGCACGAGCCTCAGGAGTTTCTCCTGCGATGGGAGTATGCAGGGCATCCATGTTCCGGCGTCGAAGATCTTCTCTTTGCTGAGAAGTGAGCGGCTCGGGCTGATATTCTTCGTGGGCCTGAGCGGGGTCGCCTCCATCGTCCATCCCGTCGATACGGGGAAAACCGGGAGGGCTACAAGGCCCATTGACCATCAGGACCTCCGCCGCTGGATCACTGCTGTCGCACTCGGATGCAGTCTCTACGGAGCCAGTCGACAGATCGAATAGGCCGTAGAGAGATTCGTCGGGCTTAATTGCTGTGACTTGGGTGGTGGCCGATTGGCGAGCCACTGCGTGTCTCACCCATCACTGAAGCCTCGACCGACCAGAGCGCTTGCGCTGGTGGGAGACAGGGAGGGAAGACAACATAGGAGTCGACCGGTATGGGGTCAACGGCTGCCGCAGCAGGACGCCACGGACACACGCACGAAAGTGCGTCGCCCCGCGGACGGGGAGCGCGTCGATGTCGAGTGGTGCCTCCTAGAGCCAACTAGAGTCATCGGCGATGAAAGCGAGCGCACCGAGACGTATCTCGCGGCCCTCTACCAGAGCTCCGCCAGAAACCATGATGAAGGCAATCGGACAAATTGCAACTTCTCCAAAAAGTCGCTAAGACACCGGCCCCACGGTGGGCGCCAACTGTCGTGGTTCTAAGTCTGACAGTAGAATGGGGGGTAGGTATGGAGAGGCAAGATCCTAGCTATGGAGTAGTTGTACACACGAGTGTTAGCGAGTTCAGGCCCTTCTCGGAGGAAGTAACAGCCCTACATCTCGGAGCCCGGAGGCGGTCGACTGGTTTCTGTGTATATGAGTTACAGGGGTGCGAACCCTTTACACTGAGGAGGGGGGTGGCTTATATAGAGTCCGCCAGACCCCTTTGGCCCTCAGTTATGGAGGGTTTAAAGTACATTAAGATAGGGGGTTACTGGTAACGCCCTCGTAAAGTGCCATGAAGACTATTAAAGCTACTTAATGACAGACCGTTATGTGCTGAGTGGCTTTAGGTCTCCTGGCCGTCGAGTGGTTGGCTTCATGGTCGAGTGGCTATCCTCATCGTCGAGTGAAGTCCCTCTTGGTCGAGTGAAGTCCCTCTTGGTCGACTGGAAGGTAGCTTCTTCTAAGGAT
The DNA here is from genome assembly GCF_018294505.1 of Triticum aestivum. Taxonomy (NCBI): domain Eukaryota; kingdom Viridiplantae; phylum Streptophyta; class Magnoliopsida; order Poales; family Poaceae; genus Triticum; species Triticum aestivum. The sequence goes on from NC_057813.1 coordinate 692,623,475, forward strand.
GTCCTTGGGTAGGGTATCCCAGATAGGTCCATGACCCTACCCTAGGTACATAACCTCATCATTAGCCCCCGAATGGATCGAGGTTCGAGTGAGGAAGGAGTTGATGATTTTCTTCGACCTATTTCCCGTGCTTTGATCATGTCGTATCCAGGATCAGCGATTCTTCTTTTCAGCGTTGGCATCAACTTTTCTTTCAGTCGCCTTGATCCATTCCTTTTTTCTGCCGAGTGGACTTTTGAACTTAAGTGAACTTCTGAGCGACGGATCGTAGGAAAGATATCGTCTGATAGATTGATCTGCCGTTAGCGGATTTTGTGGGATCCGAATTTTGAGAAGCGCGCGAAACGGGGCGGACCGCGGTACTCAGATGGGATAAGGCGTGGATGCCTCGATTTCTGCGCCACCTTTTTCACCATGTATCATGCGTGCGCGACTGTTTTGGGATGTGACAGGACCGCCCGGACCCACTCGTCAGCCACTCGGAAGCGCCCTTATATAAAGCGCTGGGCGAGGGTTTTTGAACAGTGCCTTCCCATTCTTCTCTCCGCCCTCTTTGCCTCCACCCGCTGCGCCTGCTCTCGCCTCCGCCTATCCACTCCTCACGTGCTTCGCCGGCGACAATGGTGAAGGAGAAGAAAGCGGCCTTAGAGCGCGCGAAGAAATCGATGGCGACGGGGAAAGCGAAGGGGAGACCGTCCAGTCGGGGCGGATCTTCGTCAAGGTCCCGCCTGCCAAAGGGTTGGGTCCAAGGGGATTGGATCTGCTCGACCATCACCGAGACAGATCTCAATGACCTGGCCAACGAGGGTCTGATCCCCCACGGGTCAGCAAGGCTTCCGGGGACCGAGTGTCAACCGCAGCCGCAGGAGGGTGAGTGCGTTCTCCTAGCCACTCATGTAGACCGTGGCTTTTCTCTGCTGCCGAGTGTTTTCTTCCGAGGGTTTCTGAATTTCTTTGGGGCGCAACTCCACCACTTCACCCCCAATTCCATCGCCTATCTTGCTGCTTTTGTGTCCATGTGCGAGAACTTCCTGGGTTGTCGACCACACTGGGGTCTCTTTAAGCACATATTCACCTGTCGCTCACAGACAGTGAAAAAGGCGAGTCTGGACAATGAGAGGACTAAGGTTATCCAGATGTGCGGTGGTCTTAGGATTCAGATGAGGAATAAGAGTACTTTCCCAGCCATGACCCTTCCTGAGTCGGTCAGAGGGTGGCAGCCGACTTGGTTCTACTGCTAAGACGAGTCGACGCCGGGGCAGTCGACTGGTCTCCCTCCGTTCTCCATGGACCGAGTGGACAAACCCTCTTCTCTGAAGGTGCTTCCTGAGGAGAAAGCTCAGGTGAAAATGTTGATGGAGCGCGTAGTCCAACTTGTTAGGGACGGAGTGACGGGTATGGATCTTCTGGAGGTCTTCCTTAGACGGCGCATCCAACCGCTTCAGTACCGAGGCCACCCGATGTGGCTGTACTGTGGTACCGAAGACACCACTCGGGTCCATCCAGAAGCGGTCAACGACGCCACACTGGAGAGGTGGGTGGCAGCCATCACAGGGAATAAGGACAACCCTCAAGGGGCTAGGAGGATCCCACCACTCGACTGTACCTATACACCGGACACGGTATGACCACTTATCTCCAATTGTAATCTTGCTGTATTCATTCTGCTTTGCTGCGAATTGGTCGATTGATCTTTGTTTTGTTTTGTTGTCTGATAGGCCACCACCGAGTTATACTCGATGCCCAATGAAGCGCAGACGCCGACTGAAGAGGAGGAAGGAAGTGGGGGCGAAATCGTGAAGGAGTGGGATTCGGATGCTGACGACGATGATGAGGGTGATGACTCTGATGAGGAGGAAGAGGAGGAGGAGGAGGAGGAGGAAGTTGTACCTCCTCTCTCGGAAAGCGCTCGAAGCTTGTCCATGATCCCGCGGTTGAGCGCGGTAAGGGGGTCGCAACCGTCACGCAGTTGTCCAAGCGCCCTCGGACTACTTCTCCGGTGCCGACTGAAAAAGCTCCGAAGCAGTCTCGAGTGGCACCGTCGAAGTCGGCGAAGGTCTTGCCGAAGATGAAGATGGTGATCCCCACTATCTCTGGGTAATGGTGTAGCTTGAATTTATCTGTTCCTCATGAACTTATTGTTGGTCGACTCATGAGCTAATCGACTGTCTTCTGAAACTGCAGTGCTGCTACTTCTGATACTTCGGCCAGGGCCGAAGACCACGAGATGGAGGATGCTGTTACCTCAAAGCCTGGTATGACTCTTGTGATTCCGTTTTCAGTCGATTGACTTCTTGTCTCTAATTTCGATTCTTTTTCTGCAGCTTCATCTAACGTCGTTATCGACCTTCCCGACGACGACGACGAGGAACCACCAAGGCAGAGGAGCAGAAAGAAAGCGTCTGCTGGCAAGGCGACTCAGGACGTGCCAGCACCCGAGACATTGGTCGTGGAGGGAGACAATGTCACTCGGCCTACCGTAACCTTTGCGGTGCCGTTGACGAGTGCTCGTCCTTCATCGTCGAGTGCTACTCAACCCTCGCTTTTCTCAACCTACCACGTTCCAGAAGACCAGGCTAATGCTGCTAAAGAAGCAATATGCCAAGCGGGGGTCATGATGGAGCAAGTGAAGGCAATACGAGAAGCCAGTTAGGCAGCCTATGACGCCAGTTCAGCTCTTCAGAGTAATGTTCAGGTCAGTCGGTCACTGCCTGTTCTGTTAGGATATGATATCTGAAAACTCTTCTTTTTGGAATTCTTAGAGTTTGTCTTACACCCACTGGGTGTGCCTATTGAAATTCCGGGTTAGTGGGGGCATGCTGAGTGCACCCACTGGGTGTAGTCCCCAAGGCTATGGTCGACTGCTGGCAGTCGACTGTAGTCTTTATGTCTTAAGTTTTTTTTCCTTACTCGACTAGGTCGAATAGATTCATAAACCGGTGGGGGCACGTTGAGTGCACCCACTGGGTGTAGTCCCCGAGACTATGGTCGACTGCTGGCAGTCGACTATAGTCTGAAGAACACCTCCTGTTTTTTTCGTTGGTCGACTGGTCCACTCTAACTGATGAAACTAGTGGGGGCACGCTGAGTGCATCCACTGGGTGTAGTCCCCGAGATTGTGGTCGAATGTTTGTATTCGGCCATAGTCTTAGAAATGCTATGATTTTTCCTTAGTCACTCGGAAGTGAATTGTCTTTGACATCTGTCGATTGGTTCTTCGTAGAAATCCTGCGACCTTGCGGCTCGTTACACTGAGATGGAGAACAAACATATTCAGCTCGAGCTTGATCTGAAACTGACCCAAGAGAACCTAACGAAGGCGAAGGAGGAGGCTAAAGGTATGTTTGGTGAGGCCTCTAACGACTGCTTTTGCCTCTCGTTTGTTTCAGAGTCTGATCTCACTGTAATTTTGCAGACAAAGTGAGGGATGCCCTGAAGAAGAAAGACCTTGACTTGGCTGAGTTGCAGAAAACGGCTTTAGAGAAGACCAAGCTCGCAGATGAAAAGATGGCTTCAGTTACCAAGCTTGAAGAAGAAAACACCAATCTGAAGGCTGCTCTTGATGCTGCCAACAAGGAGCTCAGTTGACTGAAAAGTGACAAGGTTGCCCTGAATGACAAGGCCAGCGAGTTGGAGGGAAAGAAGAACGATCTGGAGGCTTATCTGGGTGGACTCGCCAAGAAGCTATTCCTCATGCTTGAAGGTAATCCTTTGTAAAAAAACAGACGTTTCAATTGTGATCTCCAACTATTGTCTTGAATCGGTGCTTGTGCTTGCAAAATTTTGCCAGAACTTTGAAGAGGAGACTGGTCGACTAGAAATAAACCTGGATCCCATCAACTCCCCCATGAAAGATGAAGCCGCCATGAATGTGCTCCAGCTTGAATCTCGCGTTGCTGCCATCGTCGACTATCTTGCAAGGCTGAAGGTTGTAACTTCTCGCATCGACACAACACTCTGGCCAAGAGAGACGCTCCAGAACGACCTCGAGTCTCTGATGACTCGACTGAACGAGGTCCCAAGTCGAGTGCAGGAGTGGAAGAAGTCTTCGGCCAAGTGTGGTGCGGATGTTGCTCTATCTCTGGTCCGCGTTCATTGCAAGGATGCGCGAGAGGACAAGCTGGTGGCCCTTAGGGTGGCTAACACCAAGAAGCACGATTTCCGATCCTTCATGGAGACCTTCATCGCCGCCGCCACTCGAATTGCAGATGGAATCGACCTGGACGAGTTTGTTGCACCTTCCAGCCCTCCACAGGAGGGGTAAAAAACTTCTGTGCTTGATACTTTAAATTTGCCTCAGTATGCCGAGTTAGTTTTGTAACCGATAAACCTTAACAGGCCTAGCGCCTGAGCACTTTCAGTTGCGTTAGGTGTTTCTGAACTTGGATTCAACGTTGAATATGTTTACATTCGGTTTGAGGTGTCTTTTGCAGGTTTAAAGCGAAGCGCTCATTGCAATCGACTTGTTCCCCAATACACTTAGGCGAGCACTGGGCTGCAGCTAAGCCCCCGAGTGGGAGGTCTACTCTCCACTTGGTAGGATTTCCAAAAACTTAGGCGAGCACTGGGCTGCAGCTAAGCCCCCGAGTGGGAGGTCTGCTCTCCACTCGGTAGGATTCCAGATACTTAGGCGAGCACTAGGCTACAGCTAAGCCCCCGAGTGGGAGGTTTGCTCTCCACTCGGTAGGATTTTCAAGAACTTAGGCGAGCACTGGGCTGCAGCTAAGCCCC
>NC_057813.1:692628533-692645230 GCF_018294505.1 Triticum aestivum
TTGTATTGGTGGCGTAGCTTGGAAGGAGTGGGTAGCAGTCGACCTGCACCTCGTCCTCCTGGCAGAGCGCATGTTGTATTTGTGGCGTAGCTCGGAAGGAGAGGGTAGCAGTCGACCTGCACCTCGTCCCCCTTGTAGAGCGCACGTTGTATTTGTGGCGTAGTTCGGAAGGATAGGGTAGCAGTCGACCTACACCTCATCCCCCTTGCAGAGCGCACGTTGTATTTGTGGCGTAGCTCGGAAGGAGAGGGTAGCAGTCGACTTGCACCTTGTCCCCCTTGCAGAGCGCATGTTGTATTTGTACTTAGGCGAGTGCAATGCTGCAGCTAAGCCTCCGAGTGGAAGGCTGGCTTACCACTCGGTAGGATTTTGTTTAACTTAGGCGAGCACTGGGCTGCAGTTAAGCCTCTGAGTGGAAGGCTGGCTTACCACTCGGTAGGATTTTATTTAACTTAGGCGAGTACTTGGACTACAGCTAAGCCTCCGAGTGGAAGGCTGGCTTACCACTCGGTAGGATTTTGTTTAACTTAGGCGAGTACTTGGACTGCAGCTACGCCTCCGAGTGGAAGGCTGGCTTACCACTCGGTAGGATTTTGTTTATCTTAGGCAAAACGGATTTTGCAGCTAAGCCTTCGTGTGGGAGACTGGCTCACCACTCGGTTAGGATTTTTTTACAGACTTAGGCGAATCGGATTCGCAACCGAGCCACCCACTGGGGGATTGTTTTGTGTGGACAAAAGAAATAACAAAAGAAATAAAGCTCTTGTCTTTGATAAATAAACTACGGAAGTACTTTTATTACAACTCATTCGAGTGAATACTTAAGTGTAAAAGGGGCGGAGAAGCTCCGCGTTCCAAGCTCGGGGCTCGTCGATCTGATGCTCTACATTGTAAAGACGGTATGCTCCATTGTGGAGAACCTTGGTGACGATGAAGGGACCTTCCCAAGAAGGAGCAAGCTTGTGTGGTTTCTGCTGATCCACTCGGAGAACTAAATCTCCTTCCTGGAAGGCTCGACTGTTCACGTTTTTGGCGTGGAAGCGATGCAAGTCTTGTTGGTAAATGGTCGATCTGATCAGAGCCATCTCCCTTTCTTCCTGTAAAAGGTCGATTGCATCCTACCGCGCTTGTTCTGCTTCAGCTTCGGTGTAGAGCTCGACCCGGGGAGCATTGTGGAGGAGGTCACTCGGCAAGACTGCTTTAGCTCCGTAGACTAAGAAGAATGGAGTTCTTCCAGTCAACCGATTAGGCGTGGTCCTTAACCCCCAAAGCACCGAGGGAAGTTCATCAACCCATGCATCAGCCGCATGCTTGAGATCGCGCATCAAACGGGGTTTCAACCCTTTGAGAATCAAGCCGTTGGCTCTTTCTGCCTGTCCATTCGACTGTGGATGGGAGACTGAAGCATAGTCGACTCGTGTGCCTTGAGACGTGCAGAAAGCTTTGAATTCTTCGGAATCGAAGTTTGACCCGTTATCCGTGATGATGCTGTGCGGGACTCCATATCTGAATATCAATTCTCTGATGAAGCTGACAGCAGTACCGGCATCGAGGTTCTTGATGGGTTTGGCCTCAATCCACTTGGTGAACTTGTCGACTGCTACCAGCACATGGGTGAAACCGTTTCTGCCTGTTCTCAAAGGACCAACCATATCCAACCCCCATACTGCAAAGGGCCAGACGAGTGGTATGGTCTTCAAAGCTGACGCGGGCTTGTGTGACATATTGGAGTAAAATTGACATCCCTCGCACTTGTCGACTATCTCCTTTGCCATTTCATTCGCTCTTGGCCAATAAAATCCGGCTCGGTATGCTTTGGCCACGATGGTCCGAGAGGACGCATGATGGCCACAGGTCCCCGAGTGGATGTCATCAAGGATTATTCGACCTTCCTCCAGTGTTATGCATTTCTGACCAACTCCAGTCACGCTTTCTCTGTACAGTTGTCCCCTTATCACGGTAAAGGCCTTAGATCTGCGGACGATCTGTCGAGCCTCTTCTTCATCCGCCGGGAGTTCTTTCCTCAATATATACGCGATATACGGTACTGTCCAATCGGGAGTGATCACTAAAACTTCCATGATCAGGTCGACCACTGCTGGGACTTCAACCTCAGTCGGATCTGTAACACTCTTAGGTTGCGGAGCTTCGTCGGTAAAAGGATCTTCTACGACTGACGGAGTGTGGATATGCTCCAAGAACACATCACTGGGGATGGCTTCTCTCTTGGATCCTATCTTCGCCAAATCGTCAGCTGCTTGATTTTTCAGTCGGGGTATGTGGTGGAGCTCTAACCCTTCGAACTTCTTTTCGAGCTTCCTCACTGCATTGCAGTATCCAGTCATGGCTGGGCTTCTAACGTCCCACTCCTTCATCACCTGATTGACCACCAAATCTGAGTCGCCATAGACCATAAGGCGACGGACGCCGAGTGAAATGGCCATGCGCAACCCATACAAGAGTGCTTCATATTCTGCTTCATTGTTGGAGGAATCAAAGTGGATTTGGAGCACATATCTGAGTTTATCTCCTCGGGGGGAAACCAAAACAACCCCAGCACCAGAACCATTTAACATCTTAGAGCCATCAAAGAACATGGTCCAATGCTCCGAGTGAACTTGAATCGGTTGCTGTTGCTCAATCCACTCGGCAAGGAAATCTGCTATAGCCTGGGACTTAATGGCTTTCTTTGCCTTGAATTTGATATCAAGGGGAAGGAGTTCAATCGCCCATTTAGCCACTCGACCAGTTGCATCTCTGTTGTGCAGAATCTCTGACAATGGTGCGTCACTGACGACTGTAATGTCATGATCAGAGAAATAATGAGCAACCTTCTTCATGGTCATGTAGATCCCATATACGAGCTTTTGATAATGGGGATATCTTTGCTTCGATGGGGTCAAAACTTCAGAGAGATAATACACTGGGCGCTGAACTTTGAAGGCTTTCCCTTCTTCTTCCCGCTCGACCGTAAGTACTGTACTAACGACTTGTCCTGTGGCTGCAATATAAAGCAACAGAGGATCTTTGCTGATTGGAGCAGCAAGCACCGGCTGGGTGGAGAGCAGAGTTTTTAGCTCGGCAAACACTGCATCAGCTTCTGGAGTCCACTCGAACTTGTCTGCCTTCTTCATCAGTCGGTAAAGGGGCAATGCCTTTTCACCGAGGCGACAGATGAATCGACTTAGCGCAGCCAAGCATCCAGTAAGCTTCTAGACGTCGTGCACACGCACATGGCGTTTCATTCGGAGTATGGTGCCAACTTTTTCTGGGTTAGCACACTACAAGGATACCCCCTATAAAGCAACACATGTTCTACAATGTTTTAACTATATGGTGCAAAAATCACGATAGATACAGATATAAATGATGCATCATATGTGTTGTAGACTTGCACCTCGTGAGACCCTGTTGAGTGCAACAGATCTTTATATGTTGCCATTTATTGTTGCAAATTATATGTGTTATAAAACTACAAATATACATAATTAAAAATAAAAATTAATTCTCCCTCAAAAAAATTGAAATTAATTCAGCGAAAAAAAGGACACGGCGGTACACATGGTTAATAATGTGGCGCAAAAATCTGTGCTAACTATCCTAGACAAACCAAATCGCGTGAAGTAACAAATCTTCCTCTTCTATTCTCGATCCAGATTGATATTGCCCTTCATATCCGGATCAATCTAGGTCTCTCCCTCCGAGTACGACACAAATCAATCATCCAATCTCCTCTCGTTAGGCTTGAAGGCGAACGGAAAGGGGAGCGGCGAAAAGGCGGTGACGGACTGGCGAGTGGCAGGAAGGCGGCGACGGACAAGGGAGCGGCGGCTATGCGGACAGCATAGAAAGGAGAAGAAGCAAGGCAGCGGTAGGAGGGCTGGAATTCGTCTGCTAGCGTCCACTGCTCCTCGGGCCGCCACTCCAACCTGCCCGCCGTCGGTGCGCTGCTCCTCCGGCCGGCCATCTTCTCCCTCGCCGTGCAGGACGGCAAGACTGACGACCGAGGTAAACCTCCCTCCTTCCCTTCTCCTCTTATTTGTGGGCACCAAGAGACATGGCCGTGGGATGTAGGGGGATTTGGTAGATGACGAAGGGGATGGATTTCAGAGATGTACAGTACCACCTGGGCTATGTTCAGTTGTTTGGACTACCCTCGATGTTCAGACCAATTCCCGATAGTCCGTGAAGGGACTACCAACATAAGTTCTATAGTTGTTTTTGTTTGGACTACTCCGTCAGCTCCCGTGACTGCTAGAATAAGTACCATAACATTTTTGAAGCTAACCTGACTACCCTGGCTGTGTTGTTTTGTTCGATAGTTGCTTTTTGTGTGTAGATTACCACTGGAGTAGTACTGTAACTAAACGTGTTACCGTCTGAGTATTTCACTGATATTATTTGGGTACTTCTGACTAGATTATAGATTTTTTTTAGAAACATGTCTATTGCTCTGCTCTTTCTAGAACTTCAACTTTGACGTAACTGAATTATAGCTATAGCTATGTAACTAAATCCGTTATTTTAGAACACCATTGGTGTTAATTGGGTACTGTCTTCTCGAAAGTGCAGTCAACTTTAGATTTCGGTTGTATTGATTTTCTAAACAATTGGAGAAATGATTCATATGATTTTTCGAGGAAAATGTCGAGTATAGATGCCAATGACATGGTTTGTGTATAGTTTCGGTTGATATTTTTTCTCCACATTTTAAGCTTGTTGTTCCAGTTCACAACTCTAGTCTGCTAGGCAATGGTTTGACTGCTTCAAAACTCGTGTTTGTTTCCTAATCAGATACTACAAACAATGAATGTGCCACTTTTTTTCTAGTTGCGCTTTGAGTGCAGACTACTGAAGAACGTGCCCACTCTGTTTGTTTCTAATCTCTTGTCTTTTTTAGGGATTTTCTAGCCTATATTGATCTGCTCTCTCCAGAACTTCAAACATTGATGTTCCAACTCCCAACCGCAGTCTGTTATCCTAGCACTGAAAATGGACGTTGGATGATGATTTATCCGCGCTTTATTGATGTCAGAAAAACAATGCTTAGATCATGCTATTTCATTGACAGTAGTGACTTATGTCTGATGGATTAACAAGTGTTACTCTGAATTGGCTAGCATAGGCATCGGCTACATGATCTTGTCAGTTTGTTAGCTGCCTTTTGAGATGGAATTGCTGCTGTAACTACATCTGTTCTGTGCTTGCATCATTGATGTTATTTGCAGACTTGTATGTCATATGTTTAGATTTTTTCTTTTAGTGAATTGTTAGATTAAAAGGTTTCAGATTGTATAATATGGTCTTTGGGACTAACTGGAACTTTTGCAGCTGCTGCTGGTGTTGTATCATGGTGAAAATTCAGTTGGTCAACAATTGAATTGGACTATTTGAACTTGCTAGTTGCTCTCGTACAAGAGGTGAATGCTAGTTATACTATTTATTGCTTGTGATGTACCATGTGTTCACCAATTTTACGTACCTGTACTATGTGCTCACAAATTTACTGTCATTCTGTGTTGTTGGATGTCAAGTTCACATTGTTAGGAAATAGTGTACCATCTGGTTGCCTTTTCTTTGAACCAAAGATATATTAAGATGATTTCACTAGTTTTGTAGCCTAAATAACTTGCAATCATCTTTGCGTATAACATGCAGTTTATGAACTGGAAACAAGTATGCATTTCTTATATATTGTTGAAAAATGATATAATTTTGAATTTCTGTTGTACAACGATAGGAACTTAAATCGCAAATCAGATATTTACAAGCTAAGCTTTTGCAATTACTTCATGGTTACAACTGCAGTAATATTTGTTATTTTTTTGCAGTGTGCAATGGATTTAGGATCCACCAAATTACCATTGCGATTTCCAAGAGAAAGTACACAATACTCAGCTGGTGTAGATGAATTTCTTTTATGTGTCTGGCAATTTCTGTTTGGTGGTTGAAGGAATTGCAGCTGCAACAGTTGATACCTGGAAAAACCGATCTTGCTCGTTGCTCATCAGTTCCTATGTCCCAGGCACACAAGTCCTTTGTCATATTTCCATGTATCAGAAGGGTTGGATCTTGGAATTCCTGCCCTTACTTCAGAGACAGGAACTGCAGTTAAACTGTTTTCTGTTGGGCACACTTGTTCATCATGCTGTTTCTGAACTGCCTATGTGTCATGGTTTGTCGAAGAGAGGCAGCTCTCTGCTCGATCTAGTTTTCTTCTGTTAGTGTTCTCCTTACCTGAATATGAAACAGTAACGAGATTTAGAGAAAATATAACGTGATAAACAGCATATAAGTGTTAAATAGGCTGGTTCCATGAACTTGATCAATAGGTAGGTGTCACGCGCAAGACCAGACAACCTCGCTGTTGGCGCCACCTCCCTGGTTGCCTATTTTCTTTTCTCCCTTTGATCCAAGCAAAAATAAATGAACAGACATAAATTGTAATAAAAAGCAAAATTAAGAGTACTGGACTTCAGTCGTACACATAATATTTTTTAGCGGCACGGAAATATTACGAGGTCACAAATAATGAGGCATGACCGAAAATAAGAAAAAAAATTATACTTTTTTAATATAATGCATTAATGGTATTAATGAGAGTTCAATGAGGGGGGATTTCGCAATTGTATGGACGCGGGAGCGGCGACTGCAAAGGCGCTCCCATGCCCGCGCGCCCGTCATTGGTGGCCCTGCTGTCATGATGGAGTCTGTCACCGCCGCGCCTGCCTGCGGGGCTGCTCGGCTGGGTGGGCTGGCCCATGTGTCCCTAGCAGATGCGCCGATTCCCTATTGGCCGCTGCCCGCCCATGTGTCCCTGGCGGGATGCTCGTCTGCCCCCCGCACCCGCGAGGAGACGATGTGCATCAACTGCGGATGCGCCGGGCACTTCCGGGCGGAGTGTATTGCCCCGTAGGTGCCCCTCCACCCTTGCCTACTTGGGGTACGGGGTGCCTGATGGGGCGTTCTACAAAGTGGACGCGACCCTAGAGGATCGGCACGTTTGGCCTCACTTGGCGTCGATCTCTGTCGTCCCTGGCCAAGAGTTGCTGTCGTCCCTGGCGGTGGCTGCCGAGGTCATCAAGGCTAAGCTATCAACACACATTGGCGATTACAAAGACAATGTCTTCTCGTGGGAGGCCACTGAGACGGCACCGGTGGTTTTCTCGGTGCCCTTCCCCTTGGTGGAGATGCTCAACGTTTGCACCCTGAGACATTGTCAAGTGTCCTATCGACAAGTTCACAATCTCTATTCAGAAGGCTGTGGTGAAGACGCACCCAGTGCCTCCTTGAGCAGGTGTGGTTGTTTATCTTGAAGGAAATATGCCCTAGAGGCAATAATAAAGTTATTATTTATTTCCTTATTTCATGATAAATGTTTATTATTCATGCTAGAATTGTATTAATCGGAAACATAATACATGTGTGAATACATAGACAATAAAGTGTCACTAGTATGCCTCTACTTGACTAGCTCGTTGATCAAAGATGATTACGGTTTTCTAACCATATACATGAGTTGTCATTTGATAAACGGGATCACATCATTAGGAGAATGATGTGATTGACTTGACCCATTCTGTTAGCTTAGCACTTGATCGTTTTAGTTTACTGCTATTGATTTCTTCATGACTTATACATGTTCCTATGACTACGAGATTATGCAACTCCCGATTACCGGAGGAACACTTTGTGTGCTACCAAACGTCACAATGTAACTGGGTGATTATAAAGGTGCTCTACAGGTGTTTCCGATGGTACTTGTTGAGTTGGCATAGATCGAGATTATGATTTGTCACTCCGATTGTCGGAGAGGTATATCTGGGCCCTCTCGGTAATGCACATCACTATAAGCCTTGCAAGCAATGTGACTAATAAGTTAGTTGCGGGATGATGCATTATAGTACGAGTAAAGAGACTTGCCGGTAACGAGATTGAGCTAGGTATTGAGATACTGACGATCGAATCACGAGCAAGTAACATATCGATGACAAAAGGAACAACATATGTTGTTATGCAGTTTGACCGATAAAGATCTTCGTAGAATATGTAGGAGCTAATATGAGAATCCAGGTTCCCCTATTGGTTATTGACCGGAGACGTGTCTTGGTCATGTCTACATAGTTCTCGAACCCATAGGGTCTGCACGCTTAACGTTCGGTGACTCCCCGCTGCCATCACCGCCATGTCGTTGCTCGGATCGCCGTGAAGCAGAAGCCCTACCTGGGGCTTGATAACACATGCGGATGCCTTGTGCATTACTTGGGACGCAGCGGCTGGACAACATCACCGTAGTGCGGCGGCGGCCGAGTGAGCGGAGCGGCGCAATGCGTAGCACCGCACCATGTTTGCGATGTCGGACATCCCGCTGAATTGGGTCCTCGCAACCGCCGCATTGGCGGAGGCCTATGCCATCTACTAGTCCAAGACCACCACAGAGATGTCCGAGCGGCGCCAGCGCTGCCTCAAGGGGAGGGCAGGCGGAACGGGGCGGCGTCCTCGACCAACGCTGCCCTGCGCGTGACGGTGGAATTTCTGACAAATATATGTACAAGTTGTCACTCGCCAGATGATAATAATAAATAATGTAACTTATTTCTCTTCAAATTTTTACTCCCTCATTTTCTTTTTTGGTTTCACACGGATTTTTCCCTTTCCCCTCCCCTGTCTCCCGCCAATAGCGACTAATTCTAGTCAAAAGAAATTAAGCTCGCGCGCTTGATTACCATGGCCCCACCTGTCATACTAATCAACGACGGAGACTAACATCAGGTCTCACGAGGAGTTAACTGCGCCACGAAAATAGGAAACCTCTCGCCCCTCCCCATATCAACACAGTTCCCTTCCTCGTCCTGTACGAAGGATCCCTCTCTTGTGCAGATCGATCATGGCATGCCCTCCCTCACGAACCTCATAGCTGCACCCCCATTCCACTATTGAAGGTTGAGGGCAAAGGAGGCAGGTCTTGTTCAGCATCTGGGACGGAAAACATATCAATCCCCACCACCGGTTTCGTAGAAACAACAGGTAAATACTAGTAAGATTTGAAGATTTTGCCTCCTCCCCCCTTTTTGCTTGAGATCTGGCCCTTCAAAGCTTTGTAATTACTCTTCTCTTGAGTGAATTTGATAGTGCACACCAAGTGTTCGATAGTTGTCCCCTGTTAATTTTTTAGATTAGAATTTTGGGGACCCTTCACATAGATGGGGTTGTTTCTGATTCTTCCTACACGCCTTCTATAAAGTTACACCTTACATATACTTGATTGAAATTAGCATTTTTAGTGTTTATTCATTAGTATTTACAAAACTACAGTAATTTCTCTGCTTGAGCTGAGGTATGTTAGTTGTTCATTACCTGCGGTTGCAGTACTTGAACACTCTGCTTCTTTCATCAGCCTTGGCAAAAAGCTCACAACAGAAAGATACAGATCCTGAAAAGAAGTATCCTCATAGGGGTCACCTGTTCGTCCATACGCACAAGCTAAAAACTTGCAAGAACAAAATCATTAATGCTCATGTGGTATATTTACAACTCTCAACCATTCATTTTTGAATTTGATATTATTTATATTCTTCTTATTTACATTCTTTATGTATTTAGGAAGAGTTGAATGATATTATGGGGAAAAACCCTGAATTAGCAGATAACAGTGATGGCAAGATTGCATGGATAGGAGATGCGTTAAACATAGTATTAGGAGATGACAAGCCTGGTCATCTACATGGTTTGGGACTAGTTCCATACCCCAAAAAACCTTTTGATGTTTCTACTTCATGTATATTCCAGAATACACATTTTACTTCGGTGGAGGACACACGAAATGAAGATATGCTAGCATTCAGAGTTGAACTGCAAAAGTTACAGCAAGATAAGAAAAATCAAGATGCTAAAATAATGGAACTACAGGAGCAGATGAGAAGAATGGAAAGACAACCAATCAGGTAAATTTCTACGAACTGTAACCTTCATTTAGTTTGTGGACTAACCTTTCTATATTTATATCATAGGAAATTTCAGATCCAATGGCTACAATTGGGCTTGAACCTTTGGTTGACAGACATAACTCAAATAGAAAAGTTTGTATCTTGTCAAAGTACTCAATAAAATCCTATAATTTCACTCTAGAAATTATGTCTCAACTAATATTTATGTAATGTTATATGTAGAGGGTGCTTGCTCCTCCCGTTGATGGACTCCGACTTGTTAAAACACGACCAAGTAATTTACAGAACAAGCAAAGGGGTTCAAATTGTGCAGATTTGCAAACATCAAACAACAATTCTGTTTCAAATAAGGTTTGTCTACTTAAATACTCTTTGGAACCTGTCATTGCTGAGTTTTAAGTTGTTACGCTTGCACTTTTTGCAATTGTATGTACAATACCCAAAAGTTTATTCGTATCATTTTATCCTAGAACAAACAAACTATGGTTCATAATGGTGGCAGTGCATGACAACTAGAAAAATGTTCTGTTGCACCCAAGGTATCATCATAGTCTCATATCCAAAATTATGATCAAACTATATTGCTCACATATTTATGTGGTTACTTGTTGCTATCAGAATGTTGTCCAGAACCAAGAAACTTCTGATCATAATTTTAGCGCATGGCAAGGGGAAATAAACTGCTGCACAAAAGGTATATTTCCATTACCATATACAATATGTTAAAAAAATATTATTTCCGATGGTTATGTATCTACTGGTCGTCTTGCTATCATAATGTTGTTCAGAACAAAGAAACTACGCTTGAGGCTGTCAGTGCGCGTCAGGGAGAAAAAACTTCTGCTTCAAACAAGCTGGTATGTTTTCATAATCACATACATATTTGTGTTCAAACTATGGTGTTTGCTGTTTATTACTTCTTCTTCGGATGATGTTCCTCCTGTAATAACTGCTATTAGACTGTTGTCCAGCCCAAAACAACAACAAAAGGTGCTAATGTAAGCAGTAAGTGTTCTCAAAGTGCTTCCCTGAGTTAGTTGGGTGCTAATGAACTACCTGTAAGAGTACTCATTCATTTCATATGCTCCCCTGTTTTTTTCTGTTTTGTCATATGGTAACTTTGGTTTTCTCTAACAGGTAGGAACTAAAATATTCTTGAAGAGCCTGAAAAAATATAACAGGGACGTAGCTCTTGCTACAATTGTGAGTTGTGATCCTAAATTAAACTTGGTGGTGCTGAAATTGGAAATAAATTCTAGGCGGTGCATGTCGATATGGCACTTGAGAAAACTGACAATTTGGTATGGAGTCGCAAAAACTGCAATACTCTCGGTAATGCTGAAAAAACAAAGATTGCATGGCCTTCAACCTTCGTATGTGACTAATCTTGCCTTTGTTAGTACTTGCATGATGTCAATGCATTGCGTGTTAACAATTCATTTTATTTTCTTGTTTGTAGATTGAAAAGATACATGGATGAGTATATGGGTGTGTGGCAACTCAACTACAAAGAAAGACGTCGATGGTCTGTTTCATGATGATGATGATGATCGATGGATGCTATCAGTTTTAGTTATATCGTAGGGATGACATTCTTGTTGAATGTTGTTCCTCAATTAAGTTTTAGTTAAGTTGTAGGGATGTTGATGGATGCTTTCGTTTAAGTTTCAGTGTCAGAAAATAGTTAGATTATGCATCACATTTGGATGATGCTCTCCTGTAATAACCACTATTGTAATCCAACAATTTTATCTAATATATGATTTCTTTGTCTCGTAAGTATATTATCTTGTTTTTCCTTCACTTGAAATACATAATTATCACCTTTACATGGAGCATTACTTTAATTGCTAGCAATAATAATAATAATAATAATAATAATAATAATAATAATAATAATAATAATAATAATAATAATAATAATTGGAGTGTTGGAAATACTCCGTTGCCAAGCAATGGGATTTTGATTCTTGTACATTAAACACCAACATATAAAAGTGTTGTAGAAGTCCGTTTTAACTGTTGTAGTCTTGCAACGGTCCTTTTACCAACGGCAATATAAGCGTTGCATTATGCGCTAGCAACACTGGACAAGGCTACGCATCCCAAACCGTTGGTAAAGACACTGGCAACGCATATATGGACTTTTAGATACGGAAAAATGCGTTGCTATAGGGGGGTCCTGTTGTAGTGGCATCGATTCCTCGTTCTGAAACGAGAAAACCGAGTAACTTTCCGCCAGGTACTCCGAATGTGCACTTTGATGGATTGAGCTTGATATCATACCTCCTGAGATTGGCAAATGTTTCAGCTAGGTCAGTCAACAGGTCGGAACCCTTTCGTGACTTGACCACGATATCATCCATGTATGCTTCCACATTCCGACTAATTTGAGTGAGTAAACACTTTTGAATCATTCTCATGAACGTGGCTCCGGCATTCTTGAGGCCGAATGGCATGGTGATATAGCAGAAGCACCCGAATGGAGTGATGAAAGCTGTTTTGATTTCGTCAGGTCCATACAAACGGATCTGATGATACCCGGAATAAGAGTCTAAAAAAGACAATCTCTCCCACCCCGCAGTCGAGTCGACAATTTGGTCGATGCGAGGGAGAGGAAAATGATCTTTTGGGCAGGCCCGATTGATATGTTTGAAATCAATGCACATGCGAAGTGAGTTGTCCTTCTTGGGAACCATGACGACATTGGCGAGCCACTCGGAGTGGTATATTTCTTGGATGAACTCTACTGCAAGGAGTCGAGCCACCTCCTCGCCAATGGCTTTTTTCTTCTGAACGGCGGACCGTCGAAGATGTTCTTTAACAGGTTTTGGTTTTGAGTCGACTCTAAGGCGATGCTCAGCCAGCCCCCTGGGAACACCCGGCATGTCAGCTGGCTTCCATGCAAAGATGTCCCAGTTCTCACGGAGGAACTGTATGAGCGCTTCTTCCTATTTAGAGTCGAGTGTTGTGGAAATGTGGGTCGGAGCTGCGTTGGGGTTGGTCTAGTGGATATGAACTGGCTTCGTCTCCCTAGACGACTGGAACGCTGATTCTGTGGCGGGCTTCTTGGCCCGTAACAAATCACTCGGATCTGCATTTTTCTTGTATCCTTCCAGCTCTACCACTGTTATCTGGTCATCCACAATCTTTGAGCCTTTCTGGAAACACTCTTCTGCCTTCTTCTGGCTGCCAGTGATAGTGATAACGCCTTTGGGGCCAGGCATCTTTAATTTGAGGTACACATAACATGGTCGAGCCATGAAGCGGGCATAGGCTGGTCTTCCCAAAATAGCGTGGTAGGCGCTTCGGAAATCCACGACTTCAAATGTCAGCTTCTCTTTGTGGAAATGCTTTGAGTCGCCGAACACTACATCCAGAGCTATTTGGCCGAGTGACTCAGCCTTCTTTCCAGGGATGACTCCGTGAAAACTCATGTTGCTGGAACTGAGCCTGGACATCGGAATGCCCATTCCCTTGAGCGTCTCTGCATACAGTATATTCAATCCACTGCCGCCATCCATCAATACCTTCGTTAGTCGAGTGCCTTCGATGACTGGGTCGACCACCAGCGCTTTCCTCCCAGGGGTGGCAATGTGAGTAGGGTGATCAGACTGGTCGAAAGTAATGGGAGTTTGCGACCATCTCAGATAGCTTGGTGTCGCCGGGGAGACCAAATTGACCTCACAGTTGATCACTTTCAATCGACTTTTGTTCTCTACATCAGCAAAAATCATCAGAGTGGAGTTGACATGAGGGTACTCTCCATCACTGTCCTCCTTGTCCTCGGCCTTGTCCGACTCCTTCTCTTTGTCCTTCGGCTGTTTTCCTTTAAACTGCTGGATTAAGAGCCGGCACTGGCGAGTGGGATGCTTTGGGTAGATGAAGTTACCCTCTTCGTCTTTCTTCATGTGGATATGACACGGCAGATCCATCACGTCATTACCTTCCTTATCCTTTACCTTCTTGGGGTTCCAAGATCCTTTGGGCTTCCCTTTGAATTTGCCCTGAGTCACGGCCAGAGCCTCTCTAGGAGCAGCCGGCTCGGCCTTCCGCTTCTGCTTCCGACTGGAGTTTCCTTTCTCCGACTGACTCGGCTTGTACTTGCCACTCCGGAGTCGGTCCTCTTCTTCGCCATCGGCGTACTTGGTGGCTATTTCCATCATCCGACTCAGGGTCATATCTCCAGTTCGACCAAACTTCAGGCTCAACTCTCTGTTCTTGACACCATCCTTGAAGGCGCAGACCGCTTGATGGTCCGACACATTCTCTACAGTATGATGCAAAGTGATCCATCTCTGTATGTAATCTCTCAGTGTTTCACTCAACTTTTGTACGCAAACTTGCAGCTCTATCAATCCGGTCGGTCGCTTGCAAGTTCCCTCGAACGTCCTGACGAACACTCGGGAAAGATCTTCCCAGGTGTAAATGCTGCTAGGAGCTAACTGATTCAACCACGCCCTGACCAAACCCTCTAGCATAAGTGGCAAATGCTTCATGGCCACCTCATCATTACCGCCACCAATTTGTACAACCACTCGGTAGTCTTCAAGCCAAGTTTCAGGCTTAGACTCTCCGGTGAACTTACTTACTCCAGTCGCCAACCTGAAGTTGGGGGGTATCACTGCGGCTCTGATGGCTCTGCTAAAGCATTCTGGACCTGAAACATGGACTCGGCTACTTGTGGGCACATCTCTGTCATGGCCACCTCTATGAGCTCTGTTCCGGTCGACCAAACCTTGCACGATGATGGATCTCGCGTCAAAGCCTGGCTCTCTGGGGTCGACTGGAGCTCTCCGCCCAACATTGAGCTGGCACCTGTCATCTTGCTGCCGATGGGCTTTAGACCCACTTCTCGGGGGAGGAGTGGGCACTCGACGCCTATCATCACGATCAAATCGATCATCATAGTGGTCCCGCCGGCCTTCACGTCCCACGCGCCTCGGAGGCGACCTTGGGCTGTGAGCCGACTGAACAGTATTCGCAGCGACGGATCGACTGTGAATCCTGTTGCACGACTGTGACACAACTGAATTCTGATCTCCTGCCGCCCGGAGCAAATCTCTGATCTGCCTCAAGCCTCTTCCAGCCTCCGACTGAGAGGGCTGAATTGACTCCGCTATACGGGTTGCAGCTGCCAAATTCTGAATCGGGGTTCGACATACCTGAGTCGGTTGTGGAAAGAGCCGACGTCGGCTGGAGTCGGGTACTCGTTGACGCGCACACTCGTCGAGTGCTCACTGGAGGTTCTCCAGTCAAGTGCGTTTAGCCAAGTTGTCCAAACGCGCCTCTTCCAAGACACGAGCCTCAGGAGTTTCTCCTGCGATGGGAGTATGCAGGGCATCCATGTTCCGGCAGCGAAGATCTTCTCTTTGCTGATAAGTGAGCGGCTCGGGCTGATATTCTTCGTGGGCCTGAGCGGGGTCGCCTCCATCGTCCATCCCGTCGATGCGGGGAAAACCGGGAGGGCTACGAGGCCCATTGACCATCAGGACCTCCGCCGCTGGATCACTGCTGTTGCACTCGGATGCAGTCTCTACGGAGCCAGTCGACAGATCGAACAAGCCGTAGAGAGATTCGTCGGGCTCAATTGCCGCGACTTGGGTGGTGGCCGATTGGCGAGCCACTGCGTGTCTCACCCATCGCTGAAGCCTCGACCGACCAGAGCGCTTGCGCTGGCGGGAGACAGGAAGGGAAGACAGCACAGGAGTCGACCGGTATGGGGTCGATGGCTGCCGCAGCAGGATGCCGCGGACACATGCACGAAAGTGCGTCGCCCCGCGGACGGCGAGCGCGTCGATGTCGAGTGGTGCCTCCTGGAGCCAAGCAGAGTCGTCGGCGATGAAAGCGAGCGCAGTGACACGCATCTCGCGGCCCTCGACCAGAGCTCCGCCAGAAACCATGATGAAGGCAATCGGACAAATTGCAACTTCTCCAAAAAGTTGCTAAGACACCGGCCCCACGGTGGGCGCCAACTGTCGTGGTTCTAAGTCTGAAAGTAGAATGGGGGTAGGTATGGAGAGGCAAGATCCTAGCTATGGAGTAGTTGTACACACGAGTGTTAGCGAGTTTAGGCCCTTCTCGGAGGAAGTAACAACCCTACGTCTCGGAGCCCGGAGGCGGTCGACTGGTTTCTATGTATATGAGTTACAGGGGTGCGAACCCCTTACACTGAGGAGGGGGGTGGCTTATATAGAGTCCGCCAGACCCCTCCGGCCCTCAGTTATGCAGGATTTAAAGTACATTAAGATAGGGGGTTACTGGTAATGCCCTCGTAAAGTGCCATGAAGACTATTAAAGCTACTTAATGACAGACCATTGCGTGCTGAGTGGCTTTAGGTCTCCTGGCCGTCGAGTGGTTGGCTTCATGGTCGAGTGGCTATCTTCATCGTCGAGTGAAGTCCCTCTTGGTCGAGTGAAGTCCCTCTTGGTCGACTGGAAGGTAGCTTCTTCTAAGGATGTCCTTGGGTAGGGTATCCCAGATAGGTCCATGACCCTACCCTAGGTACATAACCTCATCAATACTTTCTCCCAGGAAGACCCGATCAGACTCGGAATCCCGATTTACAAGACATTTGGACAATGGTAAAACAAGACCAACAAAGCCGCCCGATGCGTCGACAATCCCGATAGGAGCTGCACATATCTCATTCTCAGGGCAACACCGGATGAGACAGGCTATGAGTAAAACCAGACTTCGAGTTTCCCTGAGGTGGCCCCACAGGCGGCTCGGTTCGGACCAACACTTAG
>NC_057813.1:692645490-692648663 GCF_018294505.1 Triticum aestivum
TAGGTGGTGGTGAGGCAAATGGTAAAACCAATGTTGGGCCTTGCTGGAGGAGTTTTATTCAAAGCGAACTGTCAAGGGGGTCCCATAAATCACCCAACCGCGTAAGGAACGCAAAATCCAGGAACATAACACCGGTATGACGGAAACTAGGGCGGCAAGAGTGGAACAAAACACCAGGCATAAGGCCGAGTCTTCCACCCTTTACCAAGTATATAGATGCATTAATAATATAAAAGATATTGTGATATCCCAACATAAACCTGTCCGCCATGGAGCAATCTTCAACTACACCTGCAACTAACAACGCTATAAGAGGGGCTGAGCAAAGCAGTAACATAGCCAAGCAATGGTTTGCTAGGAAGGGTGTCAAGGTTAGAGGTTCATGGCAATTTGGGAGGCTTGATAAACAGGTGATAGGTAGCGCAGCATAGCGATAGAACGAAGCAACTAGCATAGCAATGATAGTAGTGAGATCCAGGGTAGTGGTCATCTTACCTAAAATCCCGCTAGGAAGAAGAACGAATCCATGAAGAAGATGAAGCCACGAAGACGACCCAAGCGTAGTCGAACGAATCCTCACGATCGCAACGAAAACGGGAACTATCGAGTAGAAGCACACAACATGGTAAACACACCACACATGAACATGACATGATGCACAAACACGTATGATGCATGGCAAGGCTACATGAAGCTACTCATGGCAAGAGATGATGCAAACAAGAGCAACACATCAAGACAAGTTTAAATGAGGCCGGGAACAACATATAACAATTCCGGTAAGTCCTCATATGCATATTTCGAAATTTGTCCAGATCTGAATAAACCTTATGTTCAAGTTGTTAAACAACAAGTTAAGCTACACAAAGATGTTCCACACGAGATTCTAGTCAAGTTACATATAAAGTTCATTTAGTTCGGAGCTACGGCCTAGAAGATATGAGCAAAACAAGTTAAACATGGCATTGGTGTAAAATGCATACAAACATCAAGCAAACACCTCTAAACAAGGATGCAACATGATAATATGAAACTACATGCAAAATCAAGCAAGTTTAAAATAGAACACACTCAAAACGGAGCAACGGTGCAACACATACACGCTATACAAGTTATAGCAACAATCTGTCCAAAATAGCAACTAGGCATATTGCAAGCATCAAAACAACATGCTACAGTACCACAATATGAAAACAAAAGGCATGGACATGATGTACAGGTAAAGCATAACAAAACATGAACACTGAGTTATCTCCAGAAACTACTAGAACATGCTCAAACACACATGGCAAGATTGCAAATAATAATGGTTTCAGACTTTGCAGAAATAACATCAGGTTGCAATGTTTAGAGCTATCAAACAACATGTTACAGGAACTTATCATGGCAAACAAAGGCATGGCATGAACCTACTAATTGCATAGAACAAGAGTCCCTTACTGACCATGAGCCAAAAAGGATCAGAAGATATGATGGCACCCATGTAAACATAGCAAGTTATAATACAGATTCATACGTGGCAGGAACAACAATAAGTAGGCATGTTGGTGAGCTTGTACCACTCACCACATAGCATTACATGGCATGGAAAGGCAACCAACAGTAAGAATACATGTTTATGAAGCTAAGCATGGCAAGATCAAGTTCATAGGGTGCATGGATTACTAACAACAATCATGGCAACAACTGAACTTAATGTTTACAGGCTGACAGCAACATTATTTAGCAACTTTGGAGAAAGATTACAACAAGCTACAGCAGGCTATAAATGCAACCAGGGGCATGGACGGATATAGCATGACATATATAACAAAACACCCTTAGTGAACATCTCCAGATTATGCATAGAATGACTTGTAGCAGCAGGTTTACATAGCATCACGAAATAACAGATTCAGCCTAGCAAAACAATAACAGCAAGTACCCTACTTAACAAGCTTGATGCACCCACTACACAACTCACAAAAATACATGGATGGCACCCCTGTAAAGATGGCATGATGTAGTTCAAAACACATGTAGACATCAACCTCATAGGATGCACACATCAATCATGGCAAAAATGACAAATGAGCATGTTCTGTTAACAGACAGCAGACAACATCATATAGCACTCTTTCAGCGATGATTCAGGCATCAAGATGGACTCACATGAACATGGTGCAATGGAATGAAATGAAGAGCATCTCATGACGAACATTTTGACATATTACACGCACAAAACGGAGCAGTATGCACGAACTTATGGCATGTCAAAGTATGCAACATAATATGAGTTTCTGGGGACTTCGCAATTTTTAGGAAAAAAACAGAGTGAGCGCAGGATAACTAAGCAGCGCTCGGGGCGGGGGTTAGGAGTGGCTGGGCGCTCACCATAGTGGGCCGAGGCCCAGGTTGGAGGAGGAGGTTGGACAGGGCGTTGGGCTGGGCCGGGGCGAGGCCGGCCCACTCGGTGCGGTGCACGCGGGACGAGCAGCTCCTCTGCTCGTCCCGAGCAGGAACATGGCGGCGGCGGTGGAGTGCCACTCCGGCGACGGCGAGGCCCGAAGGCGGCGGGGAGGCTGGGGAATGGGCGGATCAAGGGCCGGGCTCCTCAAATCGGTCGACGGCGCGGCAAACGGAGGATGGAACCGACGGCGTCCATGACTCCGGTGAGCTCCGGTAGTGGCGACGGTGGCGGTACCCTGCGGGGCAGAGACGGTGAGGAAGAGAGCCGGGTGAGGAGAAGGGAGAAGGGGGCAACGGTGACACTCATCTGGGGCGACGAGGAACCTCAACGGCGGCGTGCCGGTGCAGATCGGGCGGCGGCGCGGGTGTCCTCCCGATCCAGATGGGATCGAGCGGGAGGCATTGCGGGAGACGAGCGGGGGGGCACGTGGTGAGTGGTCGGGCTCGAGTGGGCTTACCAGGGCCCCATCTGGGTCTTGGTAGGTCCGCGGGCTTCATGGCGGCGTGGGGAGGCCAGGGGGCGACGTGGCGAGGCGCCACTGGCTCGGGACGGCGGTGCAGGTGGTGGCTAGCGGCGGGGGCGGCGCCAAGTGGAGGTGGGAGGTTGGCTGGGTGCGGAACGCAAGGTGGAGGGGGGCCTGGCTGCGGCACAGATTCCGAGGTTGGAGGAGGCTAGGGGAGGGGAGACTAGGTTGCCCATTTTTGGAAGGAAGGGTGAATATAAA
>NC_057813.1:692649057-692664206 GCF_018294505.1 Triticum aestivum
GGTAGGTGCTCGGGTTCGGGGGGGGGGGGTTTGGAGGGGTTTGGAGCCTCCGATCACGATCTGACGATCCGGAACGAAGGGGGGTTTAGGTGGGCTGCAGGTGGGCTGAGAAGAGGGGTTGGGCTGAGAGAAGAGAAGAGAAAGAGAGGCCCGGCGGCAGTTTCGAAGACCGAAGCATCCGACAAAGGTACCGACCACGGTACCGCTATACATTTAACGGTTGGGCTATCAAACAGACTGCGAATGCTATGAAACTTGACTGGCGCTCTGTCTACACTATAATAAGACCGCAAGCCAAGTTACATCCCAATCCGAGAACATTTTTATGCCACTTATAAAATAATATTTTGGAGGTGCCGCGGGAGCGTGCGAGAGGTCTGGGCTCTGAAAGGGCAACGGAGAGAACCAGGGGGGGACCCGAACGGATGCAAGATTTCAAAAACATGCAGATGATGACATGGCAAAATGCAACACGCAAGCAAATGACATGGCAACGACGACGAATAACTGGCAGACACCTGGCGCATCGGATCCGGGGCATTACAATGACGTTGGTGATGATTTCCCCCTCCCGGAGGGAAGTGTCCCTGGCAGAACAGCTCTGCCGAAGCCCTAGATTGGTTCCGCCAAGGTTCCGCCTCATGGCGGCGGAGTCTCGTCCCGAAAGGTTGCTTGATTTTTTTTCTCATCGAAAGACTTCATATAGGAGAAGATGGGCGTCAGAGAGCCATCAGGGGGCCCACAAGGTAGGGGGGCGCGCCCCGAGGGGGGGGGCACCCTCGTGAGCAGGGTGTGGGCCCCCTGGCCTTCATCTTTGGCGACGATTTTTCTTTCTTTATTTTAAGATATTCCGTGGAGTTTCAGGACTTTTGGAGTTGCGCAGAATAGGTCTCCAATATTTGCTCCTTTTCCAGCCCAGAATTCCAGCTGCCGGCATTCTCCCTCTTCATGTAAACCTTGTAAAATAAGAGAGAATAGCCATAAGTATTGTGACATAACGTGAAATAAAGCCCATAATGCAATAAATATTGATATAAAAGCATGATGCAAAATGGACGTATCAACTCCCCCAAGCTTAGACCTCGCTTGTCCTCAAGCGAAAAGCTGATAACAATAAATATGTCCTCATGTTTAGAGGTAGAGGCGTCGATAAAAATAAAATACGGACATGAAGGCATCATGATTATTTCCATAACAGCAACATATATAGATTTTGTCATATGATTACTTATGTTCAAGTGATGATTTTTCACAATGCAAAAGTATGAATCAGAAACCTTATTGAGCACCAACAAATTATAGTCTCAGTCATTGAAGCAATTGCAATTTATCATAACATCGGAAAGAGTCTATGTCAGAGCTTAAAAGCAAGTCCACATACTCAACTATCACTTAGTCCTTCATAATTGCTAACACTCACGCAATACTTATGGTTACGGAGTTTTAATCGGAAACAAAGAAAGATAGGGGCTTATAGTTTTGCCCCACAACCTTTTACCTCAAGGGTAATGTCAACAACAATAATTCATGCTCCCCCTACATCCAATTAGATATATATATCATGTTCTTTCCAACATGCTGAGCTTGCCAAAGGATAAAATGAAAAAGGAAAGGTGAAGATCACCGTGACTCTTGCATAAAGTAGAGAATAGTAATAAAAGATAGGCCCTTCGCAAAGGGAAGCAGAGGTTGTCATGCGCGTTTAGGGTTGATGCACAAAATCTTAATGCAAAAGAACGTCACTTTATATTGCCCCTTGCATCTGGACCTTTATTATGCAGCCCATCGCTTTTATTACTTCCACAACAAGTTCGTACAAAGCTTATTTTCTCTGCACTAATAAGTCATGCATATTTAGAGAGCAATTTTTTATTGCTTGCACCGATGACAACTTACTTGAAGGATCTTACTCAATCCATAGGTAGATATGGTGTACTCTCATGGCAAAACTGGTTTAAGGGTATTTGGAAGCACAAGTAGTATTTCTACTTGGTGCTGAGAATTTGGCTAGCATGAGGGGGGAAAGGCAAGCTCAACACGTTAGAGGATCCATGACAACATACTTTATCTCAGATGTAAGAAAACAGAACTCATTATGTTGTCTTCCTTGTCCAACCTCAACTCTTTAGCATGTCATATTTTAATGAGTGATCCCAATCATAAGAGATGTCAATGATAATGTATCTATATGTGAAACCTCTCTTTCCTTATTACTTTCTATTAATTGCAACGATGACCAAAGCTATATTTGCCAACACCCAACAACTTTTAATCATCATACTCTTTTCTATGTGATGTCATTACTCTCAATAAGATCAATATGAACTATTTGTTTCTTTTTATTCTTTTTCTTCTTTCTATTCACCCAAGATCATGGCAAAAT
This sequence comes from Triticum aestivum, assembly GCF_018294505.1. Classification (NCBI taxonomy): domain Eukaryota; kingdom Viridiplantae; phylum Streptophyta; class Magnoliopsida; order Poales; family Poaceae; genus Triticum; species Triticum aestivum. Next base: position 692,651,441 of record NC_057813.1, read on the forward strand.
AATCAAGCCCTTGACTCAACACTAATCTTTATTATATAGATAGCTCACGGACTCGATTACATAGAGGGATCGTAAAGCAAAACTCAAAACTAGATCATGCCAAGACTTTATTCTACTAAATCAAGATACTACTAAAAGGATCGAACTAAGAAAAATGATAAAGATAGGAGTTGTGATGGTGATACGATACCAGGGCACCTCCCCCAAGCTTGGCAGTTGCCAAGCGGAGTGCCCATACCCATGTGATTAAGTCTCCTTCTTTGTTGTTGGTTTAATATTCTTGGCGATGATTCCCCTCAAGATACGGTTCTCCTCCTCGAGCTTATTAACTTGCTGCTTGAGGTCCATTATTTCCTTGCGAAGCTTTCCTGTAACGGCTAAAGCTCCTTGTACCGAAGGGTGTTGCATAGCTGCGGGAGAACAAGAGACACTCCTCCTCATATTTTCATAAGAAAGAAATCTAACATTGGAAGGGATAACCGAGTTTGGAATAGCTGAGCTCTGTAGTTCCCCCATCGTAAACCCAGCTCGGAGGCGAGAGGTGACTTCTTGATCTTCCATGGCATCTACCCTCATTAGGTCAGCCTCCATATCTTCCTCCGTTGCTGGCCCAAAGTGGTTAGCGTTGCTGTTTGCCCTTGGTTCCGGTGCCGGGTTAGATATCCGGCTCTCCCCGACTAACTCTTGAGAAGACATCTTGCTCTAATCTGCACCAGCAACAGCTCGAAACGAAAACAGAGGATATTTGCGTGATACGAGAGTCAAAACCTTCGGGAGAATATATAATGAATTTTTACCGACCAAAATACGTATCGTGCAAGAAAACGGAGTCCGGAGGCCACTCGAGGTGCTCAGGAGGTAGGGGGGCACGCCTAGGGGGTAGGGCGCGCCCTCCACCCTCGTGAAGGCCTCGTGTCCTTCCCGGACTGCCACTTATTTTTCTATTTTTCTAGATATTCCAAAATGGAGAAATATTGCCTTAAAATTTGTTTTGGAGTCGGTTTACTTAGCGTACCACATACCTATTCCTTTTCGGAGTCTAAAATAGCCTGGAAGGTGTCCCTTATGTATTCCTCCGGGGTTATGGTTTCAATAATATTGGTTTCAACATTTATGGGGTTACTTGAGATGTAATGTTTGATTCTTTGACCGTTTACCACCTTCGGATTTGTGCCTTCAAAGTTGTTGATTTTTATGGCACTAGAACGATAGACCTCCTCGATAACGTAGGGACCTTCCCATTTAGAGAGAAGTTTTCCTGCAAAAAATCTTAAACGAGAGTTGTATAGCAATACATAATCACCTACATTAAGCTCATGCTTTTGTATTCTTTTGTCATGCCATCCTTTAACTTTTTCTTTAAACAACTTGGCATTTTCATAAGCTTGGGTTCTCCATTCATCAAGTGAGCTAATATCAAATAACCTCTTCTCACCTGCGAGTTTGAAATCATAGTTGAGCTCTTTAATAGCCCAATATGCGTTATGTTCTAGTTCGAGAGGTAAGTGACATGCTTTTCCATAGACCATTTTATACGGAGACATACCCATAGGATTTTTATATGCAGTTCTATAGGCCCATAATGCATCATCAAGTTTCTTGGACCAATTCTTTCTAGACCTATTAACAGTCTTTTGCAAAATCAATTTGAGCTCTCTATTTCTCAATTCTACTTGACCACTAGACTGTGGGTGATAAGGAGATGCAATACTATGATTAACGTCATATTTAGCAAGCATTTTATGGAAAGCACCATGAATAAAGTGTGAACCACCATCAGTCATTAAATATCTAGGGACTCCGAACCTCGGAAAAATAACTTCCTTAAGAATTTTAATAGAAGTGTTATGATCAGCACTACTAGTTGGAATAGCTTCTACCCACTTAGTAACGTAATCAACAGCAACTAAAATATGTGTATATCCATTAGAGGCAGGAAAAGGTCCCATATAATCAAAGCCCCAAATCAAATGGTTCAATAACAAGTGAATAATTCATAGGCATTTCTTGACGCCTACTAATATTACCAATTCTTTGACATTCATCGCAAGACAAGACAAACTTACGGGCATCCTTGAAGAGAGTAGGCCAATAAAATCCGTATTGCAATACCTTATGTGCAGTTCTATCTCCAGCGTGGTGTCCTCCATAAGCTTCGAAGTGACACTTGCGTAGGATCTGTTCCTGTTCATGCTCAGGTACACAACGTCTAATAACACCATCTACTCCTTTATAAAGATGTGGGTCATCTCAAAAGTAATGTCGCAAATCATAGAAAAACTTTTTCTTTTGTTGGTATGTGAAGCTAGGTGGTATAAATTTTAGCAACAATATAATTAGCATAATCAGTATACCATGGAGTGCTACGAGAAGTGCTTATGACATTTAATTGCTCATCAGGGAAGCTATCATCAATAGGTAGTGGGTCATCAAGAACATTCTCTAACCTAGATAAGTTATCTGCAACGGGGTTCTCAGCTCCTTTTCTGTCAACAATATGCAAATCAAATTATTGCAGCAAGAGAACCCATCTAATAAGTCTAGGTTTTGCATCTTTCTTTTCCATACGATATTTAATAGCAGCATGATCAGTGTGAACAGTTACTTTAGAGTCTACAATATAGGGTCTGAATTTATCACAAGCAAATACAACTGCTAAAAGTTCCTTTTCGGTAGTTGCATAATTTCTTTGAGCATTGTCTAGAGTCTTACTAGCATAATGAATAACATTTAATTTCTTATCAACTCTTTGCCCTAGAACAGCACCTACAGCATAATCACTAGCATCACACATAATTTCAAAGGGTAAATTCCAATCAGGTGGCTGGACAACAGGTGCAGAGACTAATGCTTTCTTAAGTATTTCAAATGCTTCTACACAATCATCATCAAACACAAATGGTACATCTTTTTGTAATAAATTAGTTAGAGGCTGAGAAATTTTTGAGAAGTCCTTAATGAACCTCCTATAAAATCCAGCGTGACCAAGGAAACTTCTTATACCTTTGATGTCCTTGGGACATGGCATCTTTTCAATAGCATCAACTTTGGCTTTATCAACTTCAATACCTCTTTCAGAAATTTTGTGCCCCAAGACAATACCTTCATTAACCATAAAGTTTAGTTTCTTCACATCTCTGCAAAACTCGATCAAGTTTGCTCAAGCAATCATCAAAAGAGGAACCATAGATGGAAAAATCATCCATGAAAACCTCACAATTTTTTTCACAAAAGTCAGAGAATATAGCCATCATGCATCTTTGAAAGGTAGCCATCATGCATCAATCATCCATGTAAAAGTAGTCTTTGATTGATCTTTAGCTGACACAGGTATTTGAGAGAAACCAGAATAACCATCTAGAAAGCAATAATGTGTATGTTTGCATAATCTTTCTAGCATTTGATCAATAAAAGGTAAGGGGTAATGATCTTTCTTAGTAGCTTTATTTAATTTGCGGAAATCAATTACCATCCTATAGCCTATGATAATTCTTTGCGGGATCAGTTCATATTTATCATTAGGGACAACAGTAATACCTCCCTTCTTAGGGACACAATGGACAGGACTTACCCACTGACTATCAGCAACGGGATAAATTATACCTGCCTCCATAAGCTTAAGTATTTCTTTTATTACCACTTCTTTCATTTTAGGATTCAGATGTCGTTGAGGATCACGAACTGGTTTGGCATCCGCTTCCAAATTTATTTTATGTTGACATAGAGTGGGACTAATGGCCTTAAGATCATCAAGAGTATATCCAATAGCGGCATGGTGCTTCTTCAGAGTTTTCAATAATCTTTCTTCTTCATGCTCTGAGAGATTAGCACTAATAATGATAGGATATATTTTCTTTTCATCAAGATAAGCATATTTAAGATTACTAGGCAACAGTGTAAGCTCAAACATGGGATCACCCTTGGGTGGAGGAGGATCCCCTAGGATTTCAACAGGCAAATTGTGTTGCAGAATAGGTTCCCGTTTAAAGAATACTTCATCTATTTCCCTTCTTTCATTCATGAACATATCATTTTCATGGTCTAGCAAATATTTTTCTAAAGGGTCACTAGGAGGTACAGCAATAGAAGCAAGACCAATAATTTCATCCTTACTAGGAGATTCTTCCTCATGATGTTGTTTACTAAATTTAGAGAAATTAAACTCATGTACCATATCATCCAAGCCAATAGTAACAACATTTTTTCGCAGTCTATCTTAGCATGAACAGTACTCAAGAAGGGTCTACCAAATATAATGGGACAAAAGCTATCTTGTGGAGAACCAAGAACAAGAAAATTAGCGGGATATTTGGTCTTTCCACACAAGACTTCAACATCTCTAACAATTCCCATTGCAGATATAGTATCTCTATTGGCAAGTTTAATTGTAACATCAATATCTTCTAACTCAGCAGGTGCAATATCATGTATAATTTCTTTGTATAAGTCAATGGGTATTACACTAGCACTAGCACCCATATCACATAAGCCATGATAACAATGATCTCCTATTTTAACAGAAATAACAAGCACGCCTACCACAGGTCTATGTTTATCTCTAGCACAAGGTTTAGCAATTCTAGCAGTTTCACCACAGAATTGAATAACATGCCCATCAATATTATCATATAAGAGATCTTTAACAATAGCAATATTAGGTTCTACTTTAACTTGCTCAGGAGGTGTATAAGTTCTAATATTGCTTTTACGAACAGCAGTTGAAGCTTTAGCATGATCCTTCATTCTAACAGGGAAAGGTGGTTTCTCAACATAAGAAGTAGGAACAATAGGATCATTATAAGTGGCAGTCTTTTCTTCAACTTTAATAGGTCTATGGGAGGATGATATTTAAACCACTTCTCCTTGGGGAGATCAACATAGGTAGCAAAAGATTCACAGAGAGAAGCTACTATCTCAGAGTCAAGTCCATATTTAGTGCTAAACTTATGGAAAATATCGGTATCCATAAAAGATTTAACACAATCAAACTTAGGTGTCATACCTGACTCCTTACCTTTATCGAGGTCCCAATCTTCAGAGTTGCGTTTAATTCTATCCAATAAATTCCATCTGAATCCAATAGTCTTCATCATAAAAGAGCCAGCACATGAAGTATCGAGCATGGTGCGATTGTCATCAGAAAGCCGAGCATAAAAACTTTGAACAATTATTTCTCTTGAGAGCTCATGATTGGGGCATGAATATAACATTGATTTAAGCCTCCCCCAAGCTTGAGCGATGCTTTCTCCTTCGCGAGGCCAAAAATTATATATATAATTGTGATCACGGTGAACAAGATGCATAGGGAAGGCCTTCTTCTTAACAACATCATCGAGTATACCTGCAAGCTTAAATAGTCCACAAACTTCATCCACATAGAGTAGATGTTCATCAGGATGCTTTGTTCCGTCTCCTGTAAAAGTGTTAGCTAGCAGTTTTTCCATCATACCCGAAGGAATTTCAAAAGGAGTTTCATTTTCAATAGGTTCAGTAGGTTGAGGAGCAACTCTTTGCTCTACTGGACGAGGTGAAGATACCCCGAACAAGCCCCTAAGAGAATTACTTTCCATAGTAACAAGTGACAGAAAATTTCAGCACACTATATAAATTTTTCCTTACAAAATTCCACCTACCAAAGGTGCTACACTCCCCGGCAACGGCGCCAGAAAAGAGTCTTGATGACCCACAAGTATAGGGGATTTATCGTAGTCCTTTTGATAAGTAAGAGTGTCGAACCCAACGAGGAGCAGAAGGAAATGATAAGCGGTTTTCAGCAAGGTATTCTCTGCAAGTACTGAAATAAGTGGTAACAGATAGTTTTGTGATAAGATAAATCGTAACGAGCAACAAGTAACAAAAGTAAAAAAAGTGCCGCAAGGTGGCCCAATCCTTTTTATAGCAAAGGACAAGCCTAGACAAACTCTTATAATAGGAAAAGCGCTCTCGAGGACACAGGGGAATATCGTCAAGCTAGTTTTCATCACGCTCATATGATTCGCGTTCGGTACTTTGATAATTTGATATGTGGGTGGACCGGTGCTTGGGTGCTGTTCTTACTTGAACAAGCATCCCACTTATGATTAACCTCTATTGCAAGCATCCGCAACTACAACAAAAGTATTAAGGTAAACCTAACCATAGCACGAAACATATGGATCCAAATCAGCCCCTTACAAAGCAACGCATAAACTAGGGTTTAAGCTTCTGTCACTCTAGCAACCCATCATCTACTTATTACTTCCCAATACCTTCCTCTAGGCCCAAATAATGGTGAAGTGTTATGTAGTCGATGTTCACATAACACCAGTAGAGGCTAGACAACATACGTCTCATCAAAATATCGAACGAAAACCAAATTCACATGACTACTAATAGCAAGACTTCTCCCTTGTCCTCAGGAACAAACGTAACTACTCACAAAGCATATTCATGTTCATAATCAGAGGGGTAATATTATGCATAAAGGATCTAAACATATGATCTTCCACCAAATAAACCAACTAGCATCAACTACAAGGAGTAATCAACACTACTAGCAACCTACTAGCACCAATCCCGGACATGAAGACAAGAATTGGATACAAGAGATGAACTAGGGTTTGGAGATGAGATGGTGCTGGTGAAGATGTTGATGGAGATTGCCCTCTCCCGATGAGAGGATCGTTGGTGATGACGTTGGTGATGATTTCCCCCTCCCGGAGGGAAGTGTCCCTGGCAGAACAGCTCTGCCGGAGCCCTAGATTTTGTCCGCCAAGGTTCCGCCTCGTGGCGGCGGAGTCTCGTCCCGAAAGGTTGCTTGATGTTTTTTTCTCATCGAAAGACTTCATATAGGAGAAGATGGGCGTCGGAGAGCCACCAGGGGGCCCACAAGGTAGGGGGCGCGCCCCAGGGGGGGGGGGCACCCTCGTGAGCAGGGTGTGGGCCCCCTGGCCTTCATCTTTGGCGACGATTTTTCTTTATTTATTTTAAGATATTCCGTGGAGTTTCAGGACTTTTGGAGTTGCGCAGAATAGGTCTGCAATGTTTGCTCCTTTTCCAGCCCAGAATTCCAGCTGCCGGCATTCTCCCTCTTCATGTAAACCTTGTAAAATAAGAGAGAATAGCCATAAGTATTGTGACATAACATGAAATAAAGCCCATAATGCAATAAATATTGATATAAAAGCATGATGCAAAATGGACGTATCAAGATCCGTCCCCCTCGCATGGGTCTCCACTCTATGCTCGCCAAACTCCATTGGAGCGCCGCTAGACATCCCCTCTCTATGTGTCGTCATGGGTGTGCTTGTTGTGTTGTTGGGGGCGATCGAAAGGTTGAAGAGACTAAGGTTATAATGGCCGCGGGAATTAAAGAGAATTGTAGCACACCTTGTATTGGTCCAGAGAATTGTATGCCCATGATCTTAGCTTGTTGTAGCCATCATAGTATCATGCTCGTGTTGGAAATATGCCCTAGAGGCAATACTAAATTGGTTATTATTATATTTCCTTGTTCATGATAATTGCCTATTGTTCATGCTATAATTGTATTAACCGGAAACCGTAATACATGTGTGAATACATAGATCGTAATATATCCCTAGTAAGCCTCTAGTTGACTAGCTCGTTGATCAATAGATGGCCGTGGTTTCCTGACCATGGACATTGGATGTCATTGATAACGGGATCACATCATTGGGAGAATGATGTGATGGACAAGACCCAATCGTAAGCGTAGCACAAGATCGTGTAGTTCATTCGCTAGAGCATAAGATTGTGCAACTCCCGGATACCGTAGGAATGCTTTGGGTGTATCAAACGTCACAACATAACTAGGTGACTATAAAGGTGCACTACAGGTATCTCCGAAAGTGTCTGTTGGGTTGGCACGAATCGAGACTGGGATTTGTCAATCTGTGTGACAGAGAGGTATCTTTGGGCCCACTCGGTAATGCATCATCATAATGAGCTTAGTGTGACTAATGAGTTTGCCACGGGATCATGTGTTACGGAACGAGTAAAGAGACTTGTCGGTAACGAGATTGAACAAGGTACAGGGATACCGACGATCAAATCTCGGGCAAGTAACATACCGATGGACAAAGGGAATTGTATACGGGATTGATTGAATCCCCTACATCATGGTTCATCCGATAAGATCATCGTGGAACATGTGGGAGCCAACATGGGTATCCAGATCCTGCTGTTGGTTATTGACCGGAGAGAAGTCTCGGTCATGTCTGCATGGTTCCCGAACCCGTAGGGTCTACACACTTATGGTTTGGTGACGCTAGAGTTGTTATGGGAAATAGTATGTGGTTACCGAAGGTAGTTCGGAGTCACGGATGAGATCCCGGACGTCGCGAGGAGTTCCGGAATGGTCCGGAGGTGAAGATCGGTATATTGGACGAAGGGTATTGGAGTCCGGAAGTGTTCCAGGGGTACCAGGCTATGGCCAGCATGACCGAAAGGTGTTTCGGGGGGCCCGACAAGTGTTGTAGGGCCTCATGGGCCTAGGGGAGGGGGCAAACCAGCCCACTAACGGGCTGTGCGCCCCCAGACCCTTTGCCACGTTACTTGGGGAGGTGGGGCGCCTCCACCTGACTTGGGAGGCAAGCCTCCACCTGGTTTGGCTTGGGGGGCAAGTCTCCCTAGGGTTTTCCTAGGGAGATCCAATCGGCCCTGGTCGCCGCCCCCTAGGGGAAATCCTAGGGCTCCTCCCCCTCTCCCTTTCCCCCTATATATAGTGAGGGGGTTGGGAGGGCAGCCATGCACCCTTCCCTGGCACAGCCCCTCCCCCTCTCCAACACCTCTTCTCTTCCGTAGTGCTTGGCGAAGCCCTGCAGGAGAACCACAAGCTCCACCACCACGCCATCGTGCTGCCGGAGTTCTCCCTCAACTTCTCCTCTCCCCTTGCTGGATCAAGAAGGATGAGACGTCCCTGGGATGCACGTGTGTTGAACGCGGAGGCGCCGTTGTTCGGTGCTTAGATCGGAATCGATCGCGATCTGAATCGCTGCGTGTACGACTCCACCAACCGCGTTCTTGCAATGCTTCCGCTTAGTGATCTTCAAGGGTATGAAGATGCACTCCCTCTCTCTCGTTGCTAGTATCTCCTAGATTGATCTTGGTGACACGTAGGAAATTTTTTGAATTATCGCAACATTCTCCAACAGCTCGGTCGTTATCCGGCCTGTCAACAAAGAGCAACATGGTAAATTTTTCAGATTAATATGGAATTAGAGCATTTTTCGAGCTTATTTGACATAATACTCCGGATTAGCCCCCATAAACTCTTCTCAAGACCCAAATCATGTTGAGGGTTTGCCATTGCCCAAGTGAAAGCATCAATTTCTCATGCCCGAGCGGGTAAGCTGATTCTGAACTTAGAGTAACTTAAACCTAGCAGAAACAGCCCGGCAAGAGTCAGGTGAGCCAGATCGCCGTAGCTCGGCCACTCGGAACCGCCAATCCGGCGCCATTCCTCACACAAACAACATGAAAACCAGTAGCTACTACGCGAGACATAGCGGGCGAGGCCGCTGCGGCCGCCGAAAGGGGCAACGGGTGTAGAGATTCAGGGGGATTCATGGAGGCGGGAGGGCGCACCTAGAGAGCGAGACGTCGGAGAGGGAGGTGGTGAAGAGGCAGTTGCGCTCCTCCTGCAGCGCGAGCTCAGTGAGGCGGAAGCCCTTGCGGTGCAGGTACTGCTGCACCTTCCTCTCATCTCCTCGTCCTCCATCGCTCGCTGGCTCGCTCGCCGGCCGGCCACCGTGCGTCGAGGAGGGGGCGCCCTAGGGTTTAGGGGTGGGCGGGCCGGATCCGCTAGTACGATGTGGGCAAGCGGGTCGGAGGGGAAGACAAAGGCGGAGGGGGAGGGGGATTAGAGCAGGGTAGCGAGGCCGGATGGGATAGGCCCAGCAGGCGGCTCGGCCTGGTTTGGATAGCCTAGTTAGGCCCGCGTTCACACGGGCCCAGAGGGTCTACGGTCGACTTGTGAATCGGACGGTGAGTCCAACCAGGGGACCCCGAGCCGCCGGGTTGTAAAAAGCCACGACCTCGACGTTGGTTGGGTTCCTCGCACGGCCGCATCACGGGGGGAGATGGAAGGGACGACGGCGGCCTCGCTCCCGGACGACGTGGTCCGCGAGATTCTCGTGCGCTTGGACAACGTCGTCGACCTCTTTTGTTGCGCAGTGTCGTGCAAGCAGATGCGCCGCGTTATACTCGAGGCCTCCTTCCTTCACCGCCTCCGCTGGCCAAACTCGGCGGCGTCATTCCTCTTCGGGCTCTTCATTTGGGAAAGGAAAGGTTTGAAGTCATGAATGCGCCTGCTTTTGTGACATCCTTCATCCCGACGAAGCACTCGTTGTTCAGTCCTCACCGCGGCAATCTCAAGTCATTACCCCCTACGAGCGGCTCAAGAGGCCGCAAAGGACAGCTACTGCACAACGTGGTGCCACTCGTCGCTCGCCACGGCCTCCTCCTCTTCCTGCGCTTGGGTATGCCCAATGCCAATGTTTATCCGGCATCAACTGCGTGGCTGACCGTGTGCAATTTGTTTTCCGGCGCATGTGACGAGCTTCCTCCGCTTAAGTGTGATTGGGATTTTGACAAGAGAAGCTACGCCATCCTAACTAGCGCAGATTGTTCCTCAAATGCCGAGCAGCAACATTCGACGCCGCCCAGCTACTCGGCCTGCTTCTTCAAAGTGCTCATTGTCGAGAATGACATCAATCAACAACCACATAACCTCCACAAGTTCACGTCAGGCGAGCCAAGTTGGAGCAGCCCGAGTAGATTGTCCACTAAGAGGAGGGGTGATTATTGGCGGCTTAGGCACCCCCGCGCCGTTGTGTGGCGTGGCACGGCACACTGGCTCATTGGTTACTCCGTGGGTTGTTACTCGTACTTGCATACCATTGACGAGGATGTTGAGACCTGTCGTGTCTCTGTGACTAAGATTGAGAATCCTATCGAATATATCAAAACTGAAATTTATGGTGGACGACAATTTACGGCCCTTATTGTCGACGCGGATGGGTTACTGTCGTTGCTTCGGATGCGAGGCTCCCAGCTAGAGAGATGGACGCGACAAGAGGACGACGATCCGACAAGGTGGCTCCGCACCCTGTTTATGAAGCTAAAACCACCTATGGATTATAAGATGCACTTGACAATTTTAGAAAGAAGGGTGGTATGTTGCTCGTCGAAGACTACAATGGTAATGTGTACACTACAAATCTTGAGACAGGGGCAATGGAGATGGTGGCACACTTTGATAAAACCAACCATGGGCAGGTAGTGCCCATTGAGATGGATTGGCCGACACTCTTCGTTTCTCGCCTCGGCAAACGTCAACTCTAATCGAAGAAATAACCATGATAATATTTATTACTTTACCCTTGGTAAACTGTTAAGTATTACGCTTCAGTGTGGATGAACCGTCGTCTTACTTATTACAACATGTCAAGTATTTCCTCATGTTGCATACAATATTGTGCAAAATAACACATGTAATGTTAGGAATAAACATGGCGTACATGTATTATACTAGGAGATATCCGGTTAGGACTAGAAGTCTTCACCGGTTAGGATTCTTTGTTACCTTTTTGACGAAAATATGGCCCTAGGACCGCATTTCATTGATTAATCCGACTAGGACTAGAAGTCTTCTAGTAGTTTCAAGGGAGCAACCACCAACAGTTTAACATCATGATAGAGACATGGGACATGGATCAGTCTGTCGAGCTGGTGGATCCCAGCCACATACCAACATCTTGCCTCGTCCATGATGCAGTCGACGACCTGCCTGAGCATGCACCGACTGTTGTTGAAGATGCGGGCATTGCGTTCCTTCCATAGCATCCATGCAAATAGCTAACTTCCAAGTATTCCTGTGCACCGGAGCCGACAGAGCACAGAGTTGGCCCATCCAGGATGATCGGAGGGATCCATCGCTGTTGGCCGCCGTGATCGCCACCTGCAGCATGGAGAAGTGGGTCCCTAGCTTGTCGATGATGCAACTCCAAACCTCGGTCGAGAACGGGCAGTCACCCAGCAGGTGAGCGGCTGTCTCCGGCGCCGTTGAGCATAGCGGGCAACTCAGATTGTGTGGAATGCCCCGGATAGCCATGTTATCACCAGTCAAGTTTTGGCGCGTGGCGCCGCCTTGGCTGACCAAATAAAATTGTTCTCGTTTGTGCGCAAAGCTCCTTCAAATTGGTAGAGGTAGGCAGACTTGGCTGTGTATGTGCCATCCACTGTCCACTTACACCTAACCGTGTCACTCGTTCCATCGGTGAAGGTGATGCCAGAGGCCATCTCCGTCAGTATGTAGAGCTGCTGGAGCATGCACGAAGGGCTGGCGTTCAGGAGCCGCGTCCATCCGTTGCCTGTGAGCATGTCGCGCAAGCATAGCCGGCGTTTCGTGCAGTGTTGTATTAGCTCCGGCCATCGCTCAACGGGGCGGAGCTCACAAGCCCAATGTGAATCCCGGAAGGAGGTGAGCCTGCCATCTCCGATTGTGATTGTTTTTGTGGATCTGAATAGCTCTTTAGCCGGCCTCTCTGGTAGGAGAGGGATGCCATGCGATGGCCTTGTCTAGTCAATCCATTGCAACCATTGCGAGCGGCACCTTAGAGCTCTTCCTTTATGTTCCAGGTCCATGATACCAAGGCCTCCGAATCCCTTGGGGCGACATACAATAGACCAATTCACCAAGCACTTCCCGGCTGTTGCATTTTGATCTTGTGCCCACAAGAAGCCACACAGTACTTTGTTTATT
>NC_057813.1:692664462-692721910 GCF_018294505.1 Triticum aestivum
AAACCACCATGGATGAAAGCGTCAATCGAACGATTTCAACCCGGCCCGACAGGGCAATATGCTTTGCTTTCCAGCCCCCGGTGCACTTGGCAATTTTGTCAATGATGGGTTCCAGGTCCACCCGGCATAGACAACTATCAGACAGGGGCATTCCCCGGGTAGGTGAATGGGAAACACGCCACCGGCCAACCGGAGTTGAGCGTGATGTTGTTGATGACCGAGTCCTCGGTGCAGCCAATGGCGATGACCGTACTTTTGTTCCAGTTAGCATGCTTGTTCTAGGGACTGAATAAGGGAAAAGAGTCTTTCCTTTTCGACCTTATAAACTCCGCTAAGATGCTTAGCCCACCCACGCAGGAAACTTCGCAAATGCCTGATCTTATTCTGCCAACGCTGAAGCGCAGTCTTCCCTCCTGAATCCTTAGCCCACTCTCTGGCTACGAGATCAAAGAAACCTTCTCGTTCAAACCAAGCCAACTCAAAGGATAACGAGTTTTTGATTCCCAGGTGGGTGGCCTCACCAGAGTCCACAAATAACGGCTTGTGATCAGAAATTCCACGGGACAAAGCCTGAACTGTTACGAATGGAAACTTCTGTTCCCATTCGACACTAGCCAACACTCGATCCAACTTCTCATACGTCGGATTTGGCAGTGCGTTAGCCCAAGTGAATTTTCTACCCGAGAGCTCAATCTCTCTCAGGTCAAGACTTTCAATGATAGTATTAAACATGAACGACCACCTGCCATCAAAGTTATCATTGTTCTTATCCTCACGCCTTCTAATGATATTGAAATCACCCCCACCAGGATAGGAAGCTGCTCAGAACCGCAAATCCTAACGAGATCAGCCAAGAACTCGGGCTTGAGTTCGGGTTGTGTGGCACCATATACCGCAACCAAAGCCCAATTAAACCCATCGGCCTTCGAACGCACCAGAAACTTGACTGCAAAGTCTCCAATTACCACACTTCGAACCTCGAGCGCATCGCATCGAACACCGAGTAAGATTCCACCCAATCTGCCTCTCAGTGGCAGGCAATGCCAATCAAAATCAATACCTCCCGACAAAGTATTTAGAAATTTTGGCGCAAAATTATCTCTACCGGTCTCCGATAGCGCGATAAAAATCTAATTGATGCTCGACAGACGCCTCAGCAAGAAACCTTCTTTTAGCCAAGTCCTTTAGACCTCTGCTATTCCAAAAGATTCCTTTCATAGTTCATCATGGAATTTTTTAGCCGTACGAATCCTAGCACTCCTACTCACTGCCGACACCGGGTACACCTTCCGTTTCCACTTGCGTTTAGAGACATTTTGACTCTGCAACCGGTCCTCACAACCAGTCTCAGAAGGTCTAACCATAACCACCTCAGAAGTATCATCCTCCTCTTCCGCCTCAGGTAAGGGAGGAATAAGATCCGCACAAACATTATCGAGCACCCTGACCCCCAAAGCATCAACCTCAGAATCACTCATGGGCTTAACCGCCGCTATATTACAGATCATCTCTAAGGCCCGCTCAGCCTCTATATCAAGAATATCATTAACAGAGTTAGAGATTTCAGTAACATTACTGCCAAGTGAAACTCCTAATTGATTTGCATTTTCAACAATCTCATCATTAGAAAAATGCAGAATGGAATTACAAGTATTAACCGACATACCAGTAGTGACCTCAACGTCACGGAGCTTGGCCGCCCTCATGGCGCACCGCTGCTGATTGTCGTCCACATCCGGCTGAGTCTAGAGACGGCCACTCACTCGTCGCCCCTCAGACATCGGATCCTGAATCCCTCCAAGCGCTATGACCTCCTCCCGAGAGATCCTGGTCGAGGTACGGCCTCCTGCCTCACCCCAACCGCGAGCCCGGTCCGCCTGCACGGACACCCCAGCAGACTCGCCAGGAAGTGGATAGGCACACACCATGGCCTCAGACGTCTGGCGCGCCCCACAGGGCTGGGCCGGTGGCAAACTGGGGGAAGGGAGTGCATGGACCACTTGCCCGAACTCCCCACCCAGCACCGGAGAGGCAGCCACCATAGGCGCCTGAGGAGAAGAGGGCTCCGAGGCCACCTGCCCCGAGCCCCCTCCCGATGGCACAGTCGCCACCAATAGAGAGGTAGACGCTACGGGAGAGGAGGTATCCGAAGCCATCTGCCCCAGACCGCCACCCAACGTAGAGAGGGACACGGGTGCCACCTGTCCCGAATCCCCTACCTCGGCAGGAGAAGAGCAACCCGAGGCCGCCTGCCCCGGGACCCCTCCTGATGAACCAGCCACAAACACCGGCGCCACGTCCTGAGGAGGGACAGCATGCTGAGCACGTGAGGGAGTGGCCACCTGCCGACTCACCTCCTCCTCTCCCCAGACCGAGACCGACGAAGCCCCAGGAACCCCAAGACCAGTACACACAATATCCTCAAAAATCAAAGCAGCCAACGCAAGCTCAAAAGCCGCCTCGGACTCCACCCGATCATGCCACAACCTGGGGGGTGCAGAAGCGGGTTCGAAGGACCCAAATCTCAGAGTCGTCGTAGGCACCAAGGAGGGTGGAGTCGCCCCATTCCTGGTCATCACGGACTCGGACTCCGGTCCCTTGGACAGCTGTCGTCCAGAGTCATCGACCGGCGGCTCCTTAGCTCCCGCGCTGCCATCGCCCTCATGCATATCCATGTCAGACCCGTGGGCCTCCGCAGCCAATAGATTCTCATCCTCAAACTCAATAACCAGATTATAGATCATGCCTCCATAAGCCTATAATCTGGTTATTGAGTTTGAGGATGAGAGCCTATTTTCTGCGGAGGCCCACGGGTCTGACATGGATATGCACGAGGGCGATGGCAGCGCGGGAGCTAAGGAGCCGTCGGTCGATGACTCTGGAGGACAGCTGTCCAAGGGACTGGAGTCCGAGTCCGCGACGACTGGGAATGGGGCGGCTCCGCCCTTCGCGGTGCCTATGACGACTCTGAGATTTGGGTCCTTCGAACCCGCTTCTGCACCCCCAGGTTGTGGCGTGATCGGGTGGAGTCCGAGGCGGCTTTTGAGCTTGCGTTGGCTGCTTTGGTTTTTGAGGATATTGTGTGTACTGGTCTTGGGGTTCCTGGGGCTTCGTCGGTCTCGGTCTGGGGAGAGGAGGAGGTGAGTCGGCAGGTGGCCACTCCCTCACGTGCTCAGCATACTGTCCCTCCTCAGGACGTGGCGCCGGTGTTTGTGGTTGGTTCGTCGGGACGGGTCCCGGGGCAGGCGGCCTCGGGTTGCTCTTCTCCTGCCGAGGTAGGGGATTCGGGACAGGTGGCACCCGTGTCCCTCTCTATGTTGGGTGGTAGTCTAGGGCAGGTGGCTTCGGATACCTCCTCTCCCGTAGCGTCTACCTCTCTATTGGTGGTGATTGTGCCATCGGGAGGGGGCTCGGGGCAGGTGGCCTCGGAGCCCTCTTCTCCTCAGGCGCCTATGGTGGCTGCCTCTCCGGTGCTGGGTGGGGAGTTCGGGCAAGTGGTCCATGCACTCCCTTCCCCCAGTTTGCCACCGGCCCAGCCCTGTGGGGCGCGCCAGACGTCTGAGGCCATGGTGTGTGCCTATCCACTTCCTGGCGAGTCTGCTGGGGTGTCCGTGCAGGCGGACCGGGCTCGCAGTTGGGGTGAGGCAGGAGGCCGTACCTCGACCAGGATCTCTCGGGAGGAGGTCATAGCGCTTGGAGGGATTCAGGATCCGATGTCTGAGGGGCGACGAGTGAGTGGCCGTCTCTAGACTCAGCCGGATGTGGACGACAATCAGCAGCGGTGCGCCATGAGGGCGGCCAAGCTCCGTGACGTTGAGGTCACTACTGGTATGTCGGTTAATACTTGTAATTCCATTCTGCATTTTTCTAATGGTGAGATTGTTGAAAATGCAAATCAATTAGGAGTTTCACTTGGCAGTAATGTTACTGAAATCTCTAACTCTGTTAATGATATTCTGGATATAGAGGCTGAGCGGGCCTTAGAGATGATCCATAATATAGCGGCGGTTAAGCCCATGAGTGATTCTGAGGTTGATGCTTTGGGGGTCAGGGTGCTTGATAATTTTTGTGCAGATCTTATTCCTCCCTTACCTGAGGTGGTAGAGGAGGATGATACTTCTAAGGTGGTTATGGTTAGACCTTCTGAGACTGGTTGTGAGGACCGGTTGCAGAGTCAAAATGTCTCTAAACGCAAGTGGAAACGGAAGGTGTCCGCAGTGCGTAGGAGTGCTAGGATTCGTACGGCTAAAAAATTCCATGATGAACTATGAAAGAATCTTTTGGAATAGCAGAGGTCTAAAGGACTTGGCTAAAAGAAGGTTTCTTGCTGAGGTGTCTGTCGAGCATCAATTAGATTTTATCGCGCTATCGGAGACCGGTAGAGATAATTTTGCGCCACAATTTCTAAATACTTTGTTGGGAGGTATTGATTTTGATTGGCATTGCCTGCCACCAAGAGGGAGATCGGGTGGAATCTTACTCGGTGTTCGATGCGATGCGCTCGAGGTTCGAAGTGTGGTAATGGGAGACTTTGCAGTCAAGTTTTGGGTGCATTCGAAGGCCGATGGGTTTAATTGGGCTTTGATTGCGGTATACGGTGCCGCACAACCCGAACTCAAGCCCGAGTTCTTGGCTGATCTCGTTAGGGTTTGCGGTTCTGAGCAGCTTCCTATCCGGGTGGGGGTGATTTCAATATCATTAGAAGGCGTGAGGATAAGAACAATGATAACTTTGACGGCAGGTGGTCGTTCATGTTTAATACTATCATTGAAAGTCTTTACCTGAGAGAAATTGAGCTCTCGGGTAGAAAATTCACTTGGGCTAACGCACTGCCAAATCCGACGTATGAGAAGTTGGATCGAGTGCTGGCTAGAATCGAATGGGAACAGAAGTTTCCGTTCGTAACAGTTCAGGCTTTGTCCCGTGGAATTTCTGATCACACGCCGTTATTTGTGGACTCTGGTGAGGCCACCCACCTGGGAAACAAAAACTCGTTCTCCTTTGAGCTGGCTTGGTTTGAACGAGAAGGTTTCTTTGGTCTCGTAGCCAGAGAGTGGGCTAAGGATTCAGGAGGGAAGACTGCGCTTTAGCGCTCGCAGAATAAGACCAGACATTTGCGAAGTTTCCTGCATGGGTGGGCTAAGCATCTTAGCGGGATTTATAAGGTCGAAAAGGAAAGGCTCCTTTCCCTTATTCAGTCCCTAGATGCAAAAGCAGAAACCACAGTGCTGCCGGCCGCGGAGCTTCATGCCAAGCTTGACGCGGTGATTAGGCTGAAAGAACTTCTTCGAGAAGAGGAATTGAAGTGGGCGTTGCGGGCCAAGGTCCGACGAGTAGTCCAGGGGGATGCGAACACTCAATTCTTTCACATGATCGCTAATGGTAAACATAGAAAGAAGTGAATCTTTTAGCTTGAGCAAGATGAAGGAACAATTTTAGGACAGGAAAACCTAAAATTGTACATTACAGAGTATTACAAGCAGCTATTTGGACCTCTAGAGGATAACTGTGTGTCTCTGGATGAATCCAGGGTTGAGGATGTTCCTCAACTCACAGCGGTGGAGAATGATATTCTAGCGGCTCCTTTTTCTGAGAAAGATGTGTTTGAGGCCATATCACAAATGAAAAATAACAAGGCGCTAGGCCCCGATGGATTTCTAGCTGAGTTTTATAAAAAGTGCTAGCATATTATTAAAGGGGATATGTTGCCTATGTTCAATGATCTCTTCTCTGGACAGCTTCAGCTTTTTTAGCTGAATTTTGGAATGATAACCCTTCTCCCTAAGAAAACAGAGGCTGTGAGAATTGAGCAATTCAGGCCCATCTATCTTCTTAATGTAAGTTTCAAAATCTTTACCAAGGTCGGGACTAATAGGCTCACACAGATCACGCATGCTGTGGTGCAGCCTACCCAAACCGCTTTCATGCCGGACATGAACATCCTTGAAGGGGTTGTGGTCCTTCATGAAACGCTCCATGAGATCCACATGAAAAAGATAGATGGGGTTGTTTTCAAAGTGGATTTCGAGAAAGCGTACGACAAAGTTAAATGGCCCTTCCTTCAACAGGCCTTACGCATGAAGGGTTTTGATGAAGCTTGGTGACGCCAGGTTGAATCCTTCACGCAAAAAGGGAGTGTTGGAATTAAAGTGAATGACAATATAGGTCATTATTTCCAGACACACAAAGGCCTGAGGCAAGGTGATCCAATGTCTCCTATTTTGTTCAACATTGTGGTTGACATGTTGGCAATTCTCATAGGAAGGGCAAAGGAGGCCGGTCAGGTGGGTGGCTTGGTGCCTCATCTAGTTGATGGTGGTGTGTCAATTCTGCAGTACGCTAATGATACAATTATCTTTATGGAGCATGACTTGAAAAAAGCAAGAAATATGAAGCTGGTGTTATGCTTATTTGAACAATTGACCGAATTAAAGATTAACTTTCATAAAAGCGAATTGTTCTGCTTTGGTAGAGCCAAGGAGGAACAAGAGGCTTATAGGCAATTATTTGAATGTGAATTAGGGGCTTTACCTTTTACTTACCTAGGTATAACCATTCACCATCGTAAGCTAACAAACAGAGAGTGGAAATGCATCGAAGATCGGTTTGAGAAGAAACTTAGTTGCTGGAAGGGCAAACTTATGTCCTATGGAGGCCGGTTGATTCTTATTAATTCGGTGCTCACAAGTATGCCGATGTTCCTCTTAACTTTCTTTGAAGTTCCAGTTGGGGTTAGGAAAAGGCTAGACTTCTACCGATCAAGGTTTTTTTGGCAGAGTGATGAACTAAAGAGAAAGTACCGACTCGCCAAATGTGATATCATCTGTAGACTAAAGGACCAAGGGGATCTGGGTATTGAGAATCTTGAGGTCAAGAACAGATGCCTTCTCAGTAAGTGGCTATATAAGTTATCAGTTGAGACTGACGCAACGTGGGCGCAGATTCTCCGTAACAAGTATCTGCAGTCCAAGACTTTGTCACAGGTGATAATGAGACCAACTGATTCACCGTTTTGGAAGGGGCTTATGAGAGTTAAGGCGGCCTTCTTTAATAGAACAAAGTTTATTGTCGGTAATGGCAACAATACCGGTTTCTGGGAGGATACTTGGCTTGGTGATACGCCGTTGGCGCTCCAGTATCCGTCCTTGTATCGTATTGTTCAATGATGTGATGCGCTAGTTGCAACGATTATGCAATCCATTCCCCTTAATATTCAGTTTTGGAGGGTGCTTGTTGGTGATAGGTGGGAAGCATGGCTTCATTTGGTGAGTAGACTGATGGAGGTTCTGCTAGCTCATCAGCCCGATCAGTTGTGTTGGAAACTTACTAGGTCTGGAGAATTTACGGTTAAGTCGATGTATATCGATGTCATTAATTCTAGTGTCATTCCTAGTTCCAAACATGTTTGGAAAGTAAAAATTCCTTTGAAGAATAAAGTGTTTATGTGGTTTGTACATAAACAAGTCATTTTAACAAAAGACAACTTGGTTAAGCGCAATTGGACAGGATCTACTAGGTGTAGGTTCTATGATCGGGACGAGACCATTAAGCACCTCTTCTTTGATTGCCCGTTGACGAGAGTTTTGTGGCGCACCATGCAAATTGCCTTTAACATTACTCCTCCGAATTCGGTCAGTACGTTATTTGGAACGTGGCTTGTTGGGATAGAGTCCGATACAGCTAGACAAATTCATGTAGGAGTATGTGCGTTCATGTGGGCAATTTCAAACTGCAGAAATAATTTGGCTTTTAACAGAACAACAACTATTCATTTTTTGCAGGTATTATTCCGAGCTACGGCGTTGATCCGTGTGTGGTCCTTACTCACTCCGACGGAGGCCAGGGAGCATTTGGTTACTGGATCTGTCCGGTGGGAGATGGTAGCGCGGGATATCTTCAACCGGTTTAGATGGCGGTCATGTAATAGGATAAACGATTAGTTTACCTATCTTTGTTTTGCCAGCCGGTCTATGGCCTTTTGTCTTTGGTGTTAAGGCTCTTTGTGAGCTAGCCTTTCTTCTTGTTTCCAGACTTTACGACCTTGTTGAACCTATTTTATTTATAAATGTGGCCGTATGCATCGTTCTGATGCAGAGGCCGGGGTGTCCCTTTTTCGAAAAAGAAAAAAAAAGCATGCAGCCCCGTAGCATCGCCACACAACCTTAATAGTTTCATGATTCCTCTGAATTCGGTGTCCTTGACTGAGTCCTCGGTGCAGCCAACGATGTCATTGGGATGCTCTAGAGGGTGACCTTGTTTTTCTCAGCAGAGCGAGGACACCGTTGGCTGCAGCAAAGTTCACCATGGACGATAGTGTGTCCATAGCGATGACAAATAGAAGGGGGATAGGGAATCCCCTGCCGGACCCCTTTCGAGTTGCAGACGGTGTTTGTGACGTCCCCTGTTGACCAGCACCTTAGTGGATGGCATCGCGGGCAATCCAACAATCCATCCCACCCACCGGTCGTTGAATCCTCTCCTTTTTAACACTTGTAGCAGGAATTCCCAAAAGAGGCTGTCAAAAGCTTTGGATCAATATTGCACTGTCTAGACGTTGGCTAGTCAGGGAAAATCATGTGTTTACTTCACATTTCTGAGAAGGACATAAACCTTATCAAAACTTTAAAAAATACATAAAAACATAGCTCTCCCAATGGCAAGGACAGAAATCCACCGCCCCTCCATAACCGTAAGACCGCCCAAGATAAAGCAAATCGGCGGCACCTACGGAAGGTAAAGGGGAAACATTATCATTGTGCGTCCAAGAGAACGTATGGGTATGCCTTGTAGCTGTTTGTGAATTTTTTTCCTCTTCTTGTTAAGCTTTGGATGAATCGTCATCTTCATCACGATGTTTCATGGTAACAGTGTTTTTTGCGGGTGAACAGTGGTTGTGTAACTAATAAAAAAATGAGTGGTTGTGTAAATATTGCAATATAATGTTTTTTTAAGAGAGGAGGACCCCATGCCTCTGCATCTGGAGGATGCATGCAGCCACTTTATTAATTATTCACACAAGACCTTACAAAGTCATACAACAGTAAGACTAAACCCACCGTCTAGGCAACATCTGTCGCTACTCCTATACAGTTGATAAAGGGATGCTGATAGTCTGCGCCTAATACCAAACAGACCTCGCGGCCAAACCTAACATCTAAGACCCGAGGTCCCAACCAGGACGTCTGCCGGGTATGGGGCACCTACCACTCCAGCGCACTCCTCAATCAGGACGCCTGCCAGGTATGAGGCCGCCGCAGCCACCTGCCACCAATCCATCTTTAGTCTTGTACTGCTGCATCTACCTTGATCGGTCTAGCTGCCGTTGATGCCACCACGACGCCAGACAACACGACCATCCTGCGCTCGTCCATCATCACCTGCCCACCGGCGATACCCTGCTGCTCCATGCCGCTGAGACCCGCCGTTGTCGATGTGCCACATGCGACACCGCTCCTCCATCGCGAGCACCGCCTGTTGCCACTGGTCCTATCCCCTCCGCTTGCAGTTCCTCTAACCGAGAATCCAAATGCCCCAGGTGGCACCTCCAAGAAGGGTACCACACACGCAGTGCCGCCGCCGCCCAATCTAAGGAGATTTAGGGTTTTCACCCAGGCATGGGGTCAGGGTGGAGGGCAGGGACCTCGACGGCGCCTGCAAGGAGGAGAACAGCGACCCTGGTCATCACCACCGTCGGGATGAACGAGTTATCCAGAGTTTTCCTCCAGTCCGATGTCACCTCTACCAGCCCCCGCGATTGCACCGAGGCCGACGACCGCGATCGTAAGCCACCAAGTGCAGCGGAGAGAGCCTGCAGCGCGGAGGAAATCCACTGGCAACTCACCTCCCACGCGGTCAAGACCTCATCCATCCACCCCCTGTGAACATGCGCCGTCGCCTTGCCTAACGGGGCCGCCGCCCCAGGTCCAGGTTCCTCCACGCCGGCCGGAGTGGCGAGATCCGCCACGAGCGACGAGATCAGGCACCGCGCGGCCGACGTCATCACCCAAGCCCACCGTCGACCGATCCCGCCGCCGCCGTGAGCCTGCACGCTGCCGGGAGTCCCACACCCATGGATCTGGGCGCCTGTGCACCGCCGCGAGCCAGCCGCCTCCGGGATCCGCCACACCGTCGGGAGGACCGCACCCCGCGGATCAGGACGCCCGCGCCGCAGCAGATCCGGGAGAGGGAGGGGAGACCCTCCGCCGCCGCCGTTGCATGTACGGGGTTTGCCCGGCGCCGACCATCGGGCAGCGGCGGAGTGGGAGAAGGGTGCTGGAGGTTACTAGGCGGCGGCAGCGGCTGAGCCCTCCCGAGCCGCTCGCGAGGGAGGCGACGCGAGAGGACGCGGGGAAGCAATGCAATATAATGTGGCGTTCATATTTTTCTTGACAACAAATTGGTTTCTGTAAAAAAAATTGAGGGATAATTGGTTTCTGTAATTAAGTATACCGTGACAGCATATCGTTCTGAATATCGAATTGGCCCAAGGCAACCATTTTTTTTAGAGTACCTAAGGCACTCACGGCCTATCAGTAAACCTATATAGGAGTATTACTTAGTTACTGTACAAATTAATGCTTCTCCGGTTCGTCGTATCGTAGCACGACGCGGACATGTGAATTCGACGGAGACTCCAACTAGGACCGGCCGGACCTCGAGGCCAATAAAAACGACAAATCCCATATACGTTGGTCCTCGCACTCGAGGCTCCTCCAATCGCTGTCGGACGATGGCAACACGGGAGAAGAAGGAAGGAACGGCAGCCTCGCTCCCGGACGACGTCGTCCGCGAGATACTTGTGCGCAGTGGCGGAGCTTGGGCTGAAATCTAGGGGGGGCAATGGGCTGGGGGGGCAAACAATATGTATTTTGGGCTGATTTTGCTTGAGATATGGGCCAAATACTAAGGGGTATTTCAGAAAAAATTCATGGGCTGGGGGGGCAACGGCCCAGGTTGGCCCCTGAGAAGCTCCGCCACTGCTTGTGCGCTTGGAGAACGTCGTCGACCTCTTCCGCTGCGCAGTCTCGTGCAAGCAGATGCGCCGCGTTATACTCGAGGCCTCCTTCCTTCGCCGTCTCCGCTGGCCGGACTCGACGCCGTCATTCCTCTCCGGAATCTTCATCTGGGAAAAATCCGACTTCATGCCCGCCATTACTTTTGTCACGTCCTTCTTCCCGACGAAGTACTCGTTGTTCGGTCCTCACCGTCGCAATCTCAAGTCATTTGTCCCCACAAGTGGCGCGAGAGGCCGCAGAAGAGGGCTGCTGCACAACGTGGTTCCGCTCGTCGCTCGCCACGGCCTCGTCCTCCTCCTGCGCGTGGATATGCCAAATGTCAATGTTAGTCCGTCCTCGACCATCTGGCTGGCCGTGTTTAATTTGTTTTCTGGCGCATGTGACGAGCTCCCTCCTCTTAGGTGCGATTGGGATTTCGACAAGAGCGGCTACACCATCCTAACCAGCGCAGATTGTTCTTCGAATGTCGAGCAGCAACCTTCTGTGCCGCCTGGCTACTCAGCCTTCTTCAAAGTGCTCGTCATTGAGACTGACATCAATCAACAACCACATAACCTTCACAAGTTCACATCAGGCGAGCCAAGTTGGAGTGGCGTGAGTGAATTATCCAGTAAGGTGAGGGGTAATAATCAGGAGCTTAGGCACCCCCGCGCCGTTGTGTGGCGTGGCACCGCACACTGGCTCATTGGTTACTGCAAGGGTTGCTACTCGTGCTTGCATACCATTGACGTGGATGCTCAGACCTGTGGTGTCTCTGTGACGAAGATTGAGACCCCTACCGAATATATCAGAACCGACATTCGCGATGGACCAGAATTTATCACCCTTATTGTCGATGTCGACGGGTTACTCTCGGTGTTTCGTAGGCGAGGCTCCCAGCTAGAGAGATGGACCCGCCAAGAGGATGGTGATCCTACAAGATGGCTCCGCACTCAGTTTATGGAGCTAAAACCACATGTGTATCTTAGGGAACCCTTGATCATTTTAGAAAAGAAGGGTGGTATGTTGCTCGTCCAGCACGACGACTTCCGCGGGACGAAGGTGTACACTGTAAATCTTGATACAGGAGCGAGGAAGGAGGTGGCACGCTTTGGCGGGTTTAACTGTAGGCAGGTAGTGCCCCTGGAGATGGATTGGCCGACACTTTTCATTTCTCGTCTCGGTGCACGCGTACTTTGATCAAAGAAATAACCATCCTCATATATAGTTGCTACTTTACTCTTGGTAAACTATCATGTATTACGCTTCGGTGTGGATGAATCGATCTCTTAATTAGTACATTTTGTCAAGTGTCTCCTCATGTTGCATCTAACAGGGATTGCGCAAAATTACACATTGTGATTTGGCCTTCATAAACTTCTTGACAGCATAGTGCTTGGGTTCTGTTCTACTCAGGATTTTTTTCCGAGCCTGAGATTTTCAAAAACCGTTCGAAAGCCGGCCCTTCTGCTACCCACCGAAAACTCGATCCTAAATGATAATTTTGAAAATTTTGTATTTGAACTTCAAGAAAGGTAATCTAAAGTACCTGTGCTAACCGTAACAGATAGCTAGACAGATCGAGCACCGTAGTTTTTCCTTTACCGGAAGGCACTTCGTTCTTAAGTTCTAAAAAGAATAACTACTTTAAGGGTGTTTGATTTTAAATTCAAGATTCGTTTGAATATGCCGGACAAAATTAATCAAAAAATTTCTTGGGTTGGTACGTTTTGAATCAACTAGTTCCGCCCCTAAATATATGACGTTTGGTCATTTGGGACGGAGGTAGTATGAAGTTGGCCGAAGGCACTCACTCGTATAGTCCCTGTCACAAAACCTAACTACAAATCTACAATGCAAACGGAAGCCAATTTTTTTTATTAAATAGCAATAAAAAAATTAATAAGTACTCCCTCCGTCTCATAATGTAGGGAGTACTGCATGAACAGGTCTTATTTGATTGGACAAAAGGCTAAACTGTTATCTCTGCCCAGGGTAGGAGATGAACTCACGCACACAAGATAGAAGAAGAGCACACAGGAGTTTTGGCACCGCACTACTTGTGCCTTTTCTGACTCTCTTTCTCTTAATTAAGCAAAGTGATTACAGGGTATATAAAAGGGAAGCAAACGCTCGGGCCAAGTCACACACCGGCCTGATCCTAAACTGACGCTCCACACACACACGTACTCCACTAAACAAGTGCATGCACATCCAGCCACTCTGATGGATCAACTCAACGTCTTTGCCTCAACTAACTCAGCTCTCTTTGAGCTAGTCTCTTGGCACGGCAACGTACGGATCCATCTCGCTCTCGGTTGCATGCATGTACTGATCAAATCTACCTAGTACTTATGCATGTACTCACAACTCCTGGCTTCACTTGACCGATGATCAGCTCGCACCATTGTCAATCCATCAGTCCACTTTACCATGATGCCATGCATCGCTGTACTAGACTTAGACTAAACAGACCCAAACATAAATAAACTAGATGAACTACTAAACAACAATGGTTAACAACACCAACAATCACCCCCTTAACCTTGTTGTGCTTTATTGAGAACTCCATGGCGACCTTCATGATCAGCGACCACTCGAAGTAGTTCGTCGCCGTCAGCGGCGGGTAGACGACGGAGCTGCTGGCCTGGTGGACGACCTCCTGCTGCACCACCACCTCGCGGCAGCCACGCCGCGTCGGGCTCCGACCTCGGCGCACCACCGGCGAGGCTGAGACACGGCGGCGACCCGGCGATGGAGTGCGCGAACCTTCAGTCACCATGGCTCTGAATACCAAATGTTATCTCTGCCCAGGGTAGGAGATGAACTCACGCACACAAGATAGAAGAAGAGCACACAGGAGTTTTGGCACCGCACTACTTGTGCCTTTTCTGACTCTCTTTCTCTTAATTAAGCAAAGTGATTACAGGGTATATAAAAGGGAAGCAAACGCTCGGGCCAAGTCACACACCGGCCTGATCCTAAACTGACGCTCCACACACACACGTACTCCACTAAACAAGTGCATGCACATCCAGCCACTCTGATGGATCAACTCAACGTCTTTGCCTCAACTAACTCAGCTCTCTTTGAGCTAGTCTCTTGGCACGGCAACGTACGGATCCATCTCGCTCTCGGCTGCATGCATGTACTGATCAAATCTACCTAGTACTTATGCATGTACTCACAACTCCTGGCTTCACTTGACCGATGATCAGCTCGCACCATTGCCAATCCATCAGTCCACTTTACCATGATGCCATGCATCGCTGTACTAGACTTAGACTAAACAGACCCAAACATAAA
Organism: Triticum aestivum; assembly: GCF_018294505.1. Classification (NCBI taxonomy): domain Eukaryota; kingdom Viridiplantae; phylum Streptophyta; class Magnoliopsida; order Poales; family Poaceae; genus Triticum; species Triticum aestivum. The sequence goes on from NC_057813.1 coordinate 692,678,763, forward strand.
TAAACTAGATGAACTACTAAACAACAATGGTTAACAACACCAACATAAACTACTATTGCAGTATAACGCAGCTTCGAGATTAGATCGGCAAGAAGCAAATCATCTTCCATAGGATTTTTTTCAAGAATAATAATCTTCCATAGTTTATAAGACGTGGCAGCTTAGCAATAGCATATATCGGGTAAGACCAAAGCCTTCTCGACTTCGAATCGACATGGACTCTACATATGGAGACTCCGATTTGGACAGGGGCGCGCCTCGGCCAGGGTCCATCCTTCCCTTTTAATTCCTACACCTCTAGGTACTACTACTACTACTACGTACGTAACCCCAGTACCCGACGACGTCGAATCCTTTCTAATTGACGTAGCTCTCTCGCGATCGCGCCGGTAGATGATGGAAGAAACGACGGTGGCCACCGTGGTCTCGCTGCCGGAGGATGTCGTCCGCGAGATCCTCGTGCGGATGGGCGATGCGGTGGCCCTCTTCCGCTGTTCAGCGGCTTGCCGGCAGTGCCGCCACCTCATAGCCGATGCCTCCTTCCTTGGCCGTCTTGCCCCATCATCCCTCACCGGATTCTTCTTGGCCAAACGGCTCGCCCATGCCTGCACAACGTCCCTCGTCTCGACGCCGTGGTCGGGGTTCGGCCCAGGTCACCGCTTCCTCCACATGTTCTTCCCCGGCGCAGAGGGAAGTCTCCTCAACCACACGGTGCTAGTTGCCGCGCGCGGCGGCCTCCTCCTCGTGCGCCTCGACACGCGGGGAGCCAGAGTGGTTCGTCTGGCCATGTGCAATCTGTTCACCGGTGCATGGGATGTGCTTCCCATGCTAGATTGTAACTGGAATTTTCACGAAAGCGGCTATGCCATCATAACCGGTCAAGATTATTCATCGGGGGGTGAGGAGGAACCTTTCCCTCTTCGGGCTACTCGGCCTTCTTCAAAGTGATAATCATAGCTTACGGTAACCTACACACATTCTCTTCTGTCGAGTCGAGGTGGAATGCATCTAGGCCTTTCATATACCTTTCTGTTCTTATGGGCATTCATTGGCCACTCAGGCACCCTATAGCCGTCGTGTGCCATGGCGTGGCACACTGGTTCGCTTGGTGCTCTGCATTTGATGTCGACGGCTTGTGTACAATTGATGTGGACCTGAAAACATGCCACGTCTCCCGAACAAAGATCGCAATCCCAAGGGAATACATTGTCCCAAGAAAAACTCACGATAGACCGCAACTTAGTGTCACCACCGGGGGTACACTTTTGTTGCTTCACCTACAAAGGCCAGGCCTCCGACTAGATATCTGGACGCAACAAGACGATGGAGGGAGCGATGATGGTGGTCGTTGGCTCTGCACTCCAGATGTGGAGCTAAAACTCCCTGAGCAGCATGCGGATATTAACACAGGCCTAGTGTACTTGAGCTTTTTGGGACAGAACAGTGGTAGTGGTACGTTGTTCCTCAAGGACAACTGCGGGTATGTGTATACTGTCGATCTCGAGAATAAAGTAGTAGAGGAGTTGATGGAGATGGACATGGACTACGAACGAATTAACTGTCAAGAGGTTGTGCCCTTTCAGATGGATTGGAAGAGATTCCTCATTTCTCGTCTTCATAGCCGACAACAAACTTGACTAGCAGAAATAATGCTGACAGTTGTACTTTGCTCTTTTTGATTTGGAAACTACTATTGGGTAACGTATCATGCTTTCGTATGGATGAATCATCATCTTTGTATCCGTTCGACGAGTATTTTTTTTTTTGGGAACACACTCAATTTATTTTTAGATACGAAGGAATTTTCTAAGTACAGGTTATGCACGTTTACATTTGACAATTGCATGTGCACTGACGTGTTTATACATGTAGAGTCACTGGCTTTGCCTCACGTACCGATTTACCATGCATGCACGCACGTACGTATATTTGTTTTGCTAATCGGATGCGTGTTATGAGCAAGGCTACTCACGTGTTGATCAGGTGTGGCCATAAGATAACCATGCAGATGTCAAGGCTTGGTGAGTTCATGTGCTGAAGAACATCTTAGTTAGATATGAAGCAGCGTCCGGGCAAAAAATTAATATGCAAAAATCGTCTATTATCTTTGGGAAAGGATGTGGACAACAACAAAAAGATGTTCTGAAGCAAGCTCTTGGTATTAAACAAGAATCACTTAGCGAGAGATACGTGGGCTTGCCAACGGTGGTGGGAAAGTCCAAGGATGGTACTTTAAGTACGTGACGGAATGTTCGAAAGGAAAAGTAACGGGATGGAAGGGACAAGGGCTGTCAAAGAAGGCCCGGGGAGTGCTTGTGAAATCTGTTTTGCAGGCTACACCTACTCTCACAATGAGTTGTTTTCACCTCTCGAAGAAGATGTGTCGGAACCTGACTTCAATCTCTTCAAAATTCTGGTGGGGTGGAATGAACGGTGAGAGGAAAGTGCATTGGATTGCCTTGGATAAGATGTGCCAATCAAAACGGACGGGTGGCATGGGCTTTCGTGATCCGGAAGCTTTCAACCAAGCCCTACTAGCAAAACAGGCATTGAGGATCTTGCAGACGCCGATGTCCTTATGTGCAAGAGTTCTTCGTGCAAGGTATTTCAACAATACTTCAATCATGAGTGCCACATGCCCATCGGGTGGATCATACACTTTCAGGAGTATTTTGCATGGGAGAGACTTGCTTCAGGAGGGCGTAATGTGGCGCATTGGAGATGGATCGACGGTGAACATACACCATGACCCTTGGATCCCGCGACTGGGCGCAGTCTTCATACCAGGTATACAGAAGGTGGCTGACTTGTTGAACCTCACGGGCGAAACATGGGACCATACAAAACTCCAAGCTATGTTCTCCGTAGATGACGCCAATGATATTAAGCAGATAGTTGTAGGTGGGCCTGGAGTTCAGGATTATATTGCATGGAATCATACAAAAAAGGTATCTTCACTGTCAGGTCAGCTTACCACCTGAGAATGGCCATGAATGCTGCAAAACAGGGCCAGCCAGAACCCTCTTCGGCTGCTCTTACCCACCGTGGCTGGCTGTCATTGTGGGATACATCGGCCCCGGGGAAAGCAAAAATACATATGTGGCGGCTGATGACGAACGGCCTAGCTACTGGAGCTGAACTAGGGAGAGAGAACCCACGCACAACCAGGCCGCAGGTGTAGCATCCATGCTTAATAACCATGAAAAGAATCTCTCTGCCGCAGGTCCTCTTGTTGAAGATGTCAAGTCGAGGTTGAAGGATTTTGATAAGTTCAGAGTCTCGTGGGTTAGTTGGAGTGCTAACGCCGCCGCTGATAGATTAGCTAAGGTGGGAATGGAAGATGAACTTACCTTTGTATGGCTCTCACCACCGCCAGACTGTATTTTGCGTATTGTTTCGGATGAGATTCCGGCACTCTTTTTAATAAATAAAAGCGGCGAGAGTTTTACCCTAAAAAAAAAGATGTCAAGGCTTGGTGCATTCAAGTCCAAGTACACATTTCGGTCTGGTCGTACGCGTATCCGAAGACCCATGTACCGGCCGGCACGCACTTATACGTGTGGTCTTTGAGCCCTTGGTCCAGCCGGTCCATACTACTGCCAGCCAGGTACGTATAGTTTTGTTTACAGGCGTGTGCACCAAGAAGAGCAGCGGACGAGATAGCATGCGAATAAAGATAAACACGGCGTCATCCATATCTCTTCCATGAAAATCGAGAACGGCCGAACGGCCGCGGCGTGGTTACGCATTGCATCGCCCTATCTCCTCCGCCTATAAATACATAAACCCAGCCACGGCCAGAGGGCTAACGCACAACCAGGGAGAGAGAACCCACGCACGCACATATCCATCGCAGGGAGGAAAGCAGCAACCAGAGGCCCCAAAGGCCATCGTGAGATCGCATCTCGCGGAGGCGCTCAGCGGCAAGGGAGTCCTCGGAGCCTCGCACATCCAGTCATCACGCAAAGCAACACCAACACCGACGACCGTCTCGTACAAGCGCCAGGTGAAACTAGCCGGCTCACGTTCCCGGATGGTGAGGCGATCCTCTGATTCTTTTTCTCCCCTCTATAACTTTCATGAACATGCATCTGAGTACACAGGACCATCATACTACTGGAGCTTATCTACACAAGCCCATCATCCTCTTGAGTGTCGCGACTCGCGGCTGAGGCGTGGTCGGTGCTCGCCAACGATGCAGCCCGAAATCGGCCTTCATGTTATTGGTACACAGGTCTTTGGTGAACAGGTCATGAAGTTCAGGTCGTGACGCACAGATCCTCGACGTACAAATCCTCGACGCACAGGGCCACGGTGAACAGGTTCATCGCGAAGGAGACATAGGCATACAGGTTTTGCACCACGCTATTGGAGGAGACGGCGTGGCTGAACCGGAGCCCGCTGACGTCGCAGCCCGAGACTCGCCTTTCCCTTCATGGCCTACAGATCCTCGACGAAAGCAGTGTGCGCACCGACGCGGCTACCGGCCCCTCCTTCATGAGGCACACGTCCCTGACGGATAGGTCAATGGAGAACAGATTACAGGCGTACATGTTTTGCACCACGTTTCTTGGTGGAGACGGTGTGGCGGAACCGGAGCTTGTTGACGACGCAGCCCGATAGTCACTTCCCCCTTCATGGCGTATAGATCTTTGTTCGAACCAGAGTTTGCAGCGACGTATTACAAGACCGGTCCCTCCTTCGAGAGGAACTCCCACCGTGGCAAACAGTTCTTGGCGTACAGGTCCATGCCGTCGCCAGCGTACTGGTCACCCTTTGGCGTAGCACCGTCCCAAGCCGACGCGGCCCCTACAACGCCACCTTTCCACGGCCTCGTGAGGCGGACCCCTTTGTCTTGGCGGACTATCGAATACTCGACGTCTAGCCAAGACGAGGTGTCAACCACCCCGGCCACTCCAATGTGAGCGCGCGTCAGTTTTTGGAGTGATGCCGGTCTCCATAAACCATTATTTCCGCAAGGCGTAGCCCCTTGAACACCCCGATGAAGCAACCGGTTGTCGAGAAGAGTCTGAGCCGAGCACGACCCATGCTACCCAACACCAACTACTCCAACACCGCCAAGACCGATGTATACAATTACAAGATCCCGTGAAGAAAACAAATGCACTCTGTGGCCTAATAGCGCGGCCAGCCTGACTGTGGCGATTGCGGTCTCCCGGTTTCCGGGTCCTCGGAAGGCTCCCGGTTAATTACTCCCGCGAGTTGCTCCGCGGGATACCTCTGATTGAGTTGTGTGGTCGTCTTCGTCGTGTTCGCTTCACGTCCTCCATGCATGATGATGGTGATGTGTGTGTGGGTGGCGGCAGAGCCCGTGTCCTCGTCGGTACACGCGCCGCATGTAACGTGGCCTTAGCGGTGGCCGCGTCTGCCCTCCGCCATTCCTCGTCGGTCTTGGCGGTGTTGGAGTAGTTGGTGTTGGGGTAGCATGGGACGCGCTCGGCTTAGACTTCTCGACGACCAGTTGCTTCACCGGGCTGCTCAAGGGGCTACGCCTTGCGGGAGTAATAGTTTGGAGAGACCGGTGTCTGTGTAAAAACTGACACGCGCTCACATTGGCGTGCCCGAGGTGGTTGGCGCCTCGTCTCGGCTAGACGCCAAGTATTTGGCAGTCCGCCCAAGCAAATGTGCCGCCTCACGGGGCCGTGGAAGGTGGTGTTGTAGAGGCCGCGTCGCCTTAGGCTTGTGCTACGCGAAAGAGTGACCTGTACGCCGGCGACGCCATGGACCCATACGTCGTGACCCTGTCCGTCACAGTGGGTGCACCTCTCGAAGGAGGGACCGGTCTTAGACAGCGTCGTTGCAAACTCCGGCTTGGTGAAGGACCTGTACGCCATTGACCTGTTTGTCGAGGACGCGTGCCTCGTGAAGGAGGAACCGGTCTTATATACGTCGTTGCGGATATTGGTTCGTCAGCGAGCTCCGGCTCCGCCATATCGTCCCCTCCAAGAGTGTGATGGAAAACCTGTACACTGGTGTCTCCTTCGCCATAAACCTGTCCACCATGGCCTTGTTCGTTGGAATCTGTGCGTCATGACATGTGCATCGAGGACCTATGTATTCAAGGACATGAAGGCCGGTCTCGGTCTGCGTCGTTGACGAGCTCCGACCACACCTAGGTCATGACACTCCCGAGGATGATGGGCTTTTGTAGACCAGCTCCGGTGGCGGTCCTGCGTGCTCTGTGCATGTTGATGCAAATGAGAGAGAGAGAGGGGAGAAAAAGGTTAGACGGCAAGTTTACCCTATGGAAACATCAGCTTCATAGTCGTCGTGGACGGTCCGTGTGTCTTGCCGGTGGCCTTGTGTGCTTGCGTGAACCCTCGTTTCCTGATGCGATCTGCGTGCGTGCGTCGTCTCGCGGCTGCCTGCACTGTACCTGAATTTTGGGTGCGTGGATAGATGATGGATGAGATGGATGCTGGAGGTGTGCGGGCGTGAGTACTGGGCGCGTAGATGGATGGATGGATGTGTGCTACGTGATGGATGGATCTCCTGATGGATGGATGTGTGCGTTGGTGAATGGCGGCGGCCTTGCGGCGTCTCTCTCCCCGTGCGTGGTTTCTCCTGTGATGTGTGATGAATGGGTGTGGGCGCTGGTGAATGGATGGATGTTGGAGGCGCGCGCGTTTCTCCTTCGACTGATTTTTTTTTTTTTTGCATGGTTCGACTGATTTTCTTGACGCACACTCCTGCAAAAGAAAATAACTCATACCTATGTAGTTAGTTTTCAACTGACTGCAGGTGGGGTCAGTGCATTTGCCGAACATGTGACTTCGGCCGTCCTGGACGTTCATTAATTTTCATCTTATTTTGAACTGGTTGTACGGGTATTCAAGTATGTACACGTGCTTGCCGGCCGGTATACAGGTATTTTGTTCATAGTTGTACATGCCGGTGGTGGCGGCCGCCGCGTACTCCTGTATGTATTGCCCTCCTAGACGTGCGAGTTGCCGCTCTAGTAGGTCCGATGCCTGCATGTAGTACGTAGGCAATTTTTGCCATGCACCATACTCAAGAGATCAGGTCAATGCATGCATGCATGATCTGTGGGCTGGAACCATATCGTTTTCCTCCTGTCCCCGGCGGCTGGAACCGCCGCCAGGAGACCCAATCTTCCAGCACCGTCCTCCGGCGGCTCCCCTCCGTCGATGACCTCGGTCGTCGGTGGTGACGGGGGTCGCCGGATCCACGCGTGTGGATCGTTTTTACTTCCTCGTAGTTTAGATTTTTAGTCTGTTCATCGTCTTTGTTTCGGCGGCGACGATGACAGTGCTGAATAAAGATTCTTCGGATCCTTCCTTGACAAGGCCATTGGTCCTATGGTTGGGGATGGATTTGAAAACCAGTCTGTTCAAGCAAGGATGGCGTGGCAGCGGCGGCATCCTTGTGGTGGACCTGTGTCCTTGGGCTCCGCCGTTGCGACGGCGTTTGCTACAGCGTCGGCGCGGAGCTTGGGAGGTAGTCCAGGAGCGGATGCAGATTGTGGTCTGCATCGACGACATCTGGAAGACGGAACATGTGCTGGGTTCATGGTTCGTGGATGGCAGGTATGGTTTCCTTCCGCGACGTCTTAGTCGGGGTGGGGTGCCTGATCTGGAGTTCGATGGCGTGTCCGGGGTGTTGCCCCGGTCTAATTCGTTCAACGGTAAAGGCTTAACTTTGGTGAGCCACCTTGGAGGTCCGAAAGCTGCATATCAGCGATGGAGCCGCGTCGAGCTCGAGTGAGGAGGTGATCCATCATTCTTTTCTTCGATGGCTGATGTCGTGGTGCCGGAGGCAGGTGATGGGTGTTGGTGTCAAGCTCAGAGATGTTCTGCTATCTTTTCAGTTTTGTCATGTCGGTCCTTACGTGACTTGTACTTTAATATTTATGATATGAATGAGACACGTATTACCATGCAAAAAAAAAAATCAATGCATGCATGCACTAGTCTGCGAGCATATATTCTTCCATGTGCGTACCCTGCTCCCTGCACTACAGAAAAACCTTCAATAATAACTCACTCACATGGGTTAGTCATATAGAAGCGAGAAAAGCAATTCATGGGATGATTACTTTTATACCACAAAAGGTATTCAACTTTTCTGCTTTAGTACAAAATCACGTCGAACAGTATCAGGGTACTTCCATTCCGTTGCATGTAATAGTGGTTGTACGAAATAATGCATTACACTGTTGGGTTTATTAACTTACACTCACTAGATTATACCCCGCGCGTTTTTCATTATATCTTAAAAATTAGATTTGATTGTGTGGAATGTAAAAAATTAGATTAATGATACGTGCAGGGGCGTAGCTATGTAGAGCTAGCCGGTGTCACTGGCACCGGGTCCTATTTAAACTTGCTTAATGTAATCCACTGATTTAGTGTGTAGATCATTGAATTATTTGACATGTAGGCATGCATTCTACTATGTAGACACCGGGTAATTTCCAATCTAGATCCGCCCCTGGATACGTGAACCACAAATTTAGATTACACGACTTATTATGTACTAGTTGTACAATATTTATTGAATATAAGTAGAATAAAGCGATACAGGAGTTGATGAGCATGGACATGGACATGGACTGCGAACGAATTAACCATCCAAGAGGCCATGCCCTTTCAGATGGATTGGATGAGATTCCTCATTTCTCGCCTCCGTAGCCGACAAGAAAGAGGATAGAAGAAATAATGCTCACAGTTGTATTTTATCTTTCTTTAGAAACTATTGGGTAAAGTATCATGCTTTGGTATGGATGAATCTTCATCTCCATATCAGGGTACTTCCTTGTGTTGCACGCAATAGTGTTTGTATGAAATACTGCAGCCGGGTTTATTAACTCCCTCCAACGACGACACTAGACACACCGCCTAGACGTGGGCTAGGCGGGGAGAAGCATATTTCACCTTGCCCTTCTGATAAGGAAACAAACCCTAACCAAACTTACAAAAACACCTAAAACATAGCCGCCCCGATGGCAAGGACCGAAATCCACCGCGCCTCCATGGACCTAAGGCCGCCAAAGATTGGCGGCGTCTAGGTAGAGGAAACCCTATCGTTATGCGCCCGAGAGAATGTAGGGGTACCCATTGTAGCTGTTTATGAATTTTTCCCCCTTCCTGCTAAGCTTTGGATGAGTCTGTCATCTTGATCAGGTTGTTTCATTGTAACAATGGTTGTGCAACTAAAAAAAAGGAGTGGTTGTGTAATATAATGCAATATAATGTGGCGTTCAAATTTTTCTTGATAGCATATTGGTTTCTAGTAATCAAGTACACCGTGAAAGCATATTGTTCTGAATCTCGAATTGGCCCAAGGCACTCACTCCTTTTGGAGTACGTAGGACACTAAGCGTACTAGTTACAAATTAATGCTTCTCCGGTTTGTATTGTAGCACGAAGCAGACATGTGGATCCGATGGAGACTCCAATTAGGACCGGCCGGACCTCGAGGCCAATAAAAACGACACCTCCCAGATACGTTGGCCCTCGCACTCGAGGCTCCTCCAATCGCAGTCTGACGATGGCAGTACGGAAGAAGATGGAAGGGACAGCGCCCTCGCTCCCGGACGACCTGGTCCGCGAGATCCTCGTGCGCTTGGACAATGTAGTCGATCTCTTCCGCTGCGCAGTGTCGTGCAAGCAGATGCGCCGCGTCATACTCGAGCCCTCCTTCCTTCACCGCCTCCGCTGGCCAGGCTCGACGCCGTCGTTCCTCTCCGGACTCTTCATCTGGGAAAAATTCGACTTCATGCCGGCCATTACTTTTGTCACGTCCTTCGTCCCAATGAAGTACTCGCTGTTCGGTCCTCACCGTCGCAATCTCAAGTCATTTGTCCCCACAAGCAGCGCGAGAGGCCGCAGAAGAGGGCTGCTGCACAACGTGGTTCCGCTCGTCGCTCGCCACGGCCTCGTCCTCCTCCTGCGCCTAGATATGCCCAATGTCAATGTTAGTCCGTCCTCAACCATCTGGCTAGCCGTGTGTAATTTGTTTTCTGGCACATGTGACGAGCTCCCTCCGCTTAGGTGCGATTGGGATTTCGACAAGAGCGGTTACACCATCCTAACCAGCACAGATTGTGATTCGAATGTTGAGCAGCAACCTTCGGTGCCGCCTGGCTACTCAGCCTTCTTTAAAGTGCTCGTCATTGAGACTGGCATCAATCAGCAACCACACAACCTTCACAAGTTCACATCAGGCGAGCCAAGTTGGAGTGGCGTGAGTAAATTATCCAGTAAGGTGAGGGGTGATAATTGGGATCTTAGGCACCCCCGCGCCGTTGTGTGGCGTGGCACCGCACACTGGCTCATTCGTTACTGCGAGGGTTGCTACTCGTCCTTGCATACCATTGACGTGGATGCTGAGACGTGTGGTGTCTCTGTGACGAAGATTGAGATCCCTACCGAATATATCAGAAGCGAAATTCGCGATGGACCAGAATTTATCGCCCTTATTGTCGATGTCGACGGGTTACTCTCGGTGTTTCGTAGGCGAGGCTCCCACCTAGAGAGATGGACACGCCAAGAGGATGGTGATCCTACAAGATGGCTCTGCACTCAGTTTATGGAGCTAAAACCACATGCGTATCTTAGGGAACCCTTGATCATTTTAGAAAAGAAGGGTGGTATGTTGCTCGTCCAGCACTACGACTTCTATGGGACGAACATGTACACTGTAAATCTGAGGGAATTGCACAAACCACCATTTATTGGGGCTAGCATTGCGCAAAACACCTACTATACGGGTTTGTTGCGGAAAACACCATCTTTTGGTGTAATACATTGCAGATAGGTCTAATCTGATGTTTGAACACATTAACATAATTACAGACAAATGAGTCCCGCTTGTAAGTGCACGCGTGGCAATAAAAACCGGCCACATCAGCAACAAACCTGAAAAGAACCCAAGGTTTCATGGTCTTTTTTTTTGTCTGCATGGGCAAATCGAAGGGTTTAAGAATGGATGCAGGGCTTTCATTGGTAAATATCTCACCTCTTTACTCTATTGTTTAATATTTCTCGCCTTTGTCAATTGCATTTATCCATATTTTGTATTATGTATAGGGATTGATGGATGTTTTCTTAAGTTGGGTAATGGAGCACAAGTGCTTGCCGCCACAGCTCGAGATGGCAATAATAATTTTTATCCACTCGCATTCGGTGTCGTTGGAACAGAAGATACTGCTACATGGTCATGGTTTCTCAATCAACTCAAGTATGCACTAGGTGGTACTGCAGGTCAGTTTAGGAATGCGACGATATGAAGACAGCAGATTGTTTTCCTACTTCACTCTAGGTCTAGGGTACCAACCTCGTCAAGAATGAATGGCGTATAGTAGTTTCTAATGGCCATGTTGCGACTTTGCAAGTGCTTGGATGCTTAAACCTGATGGATGTACCTTTTGGTGTATGAGACTAGTCATATTATTTTGCGATGGTTGTAATGCCGAGGCCTCTTGTAATGCCCATAAGGTAACTACTTTGCTGTAATGGTCATATGTCAACTACTTGGATGCTAAAATCTAATGGGAACAATATCTACCATATTTTTGTGTTGGTGGTCTCATGCCGAACTTGCTTCATTTAGATGTGGGTTTAAAATTTAACAATTCTAGAGAAGTGTGAAAAAATTATAGTAATTTACACATGTGTAAAGTACCATTCTGAAAAAGTTTTACCCCATTTGGATTAATGGTTTGCTACATAATGGAAGTTTTAGTTAGCCCATTCAATTTTTTTGTTAAAAATTTGGCATTTTCAGAAAAATGTGAAATAATTCCAGTAAATACTGCATGTATTCAATAGTAATCTGGGAAAGTTTTGGCTCAATTGGACCACAGGTTTTGGAGATAATGACAGTCCAATATGTTGCTGATGTGGCCGGTTTTTATTGCCACGCGTGCACTTACAAGCGGGGCCCATTTGTCTGTAATTATGTTAATGTGTTCAAACACCAGATTAGACCTATTTGCAATGTATTACACCAATAGGTGGTGTTTTTTGCAACAAACCCGTATAGTAGGTGTTTTGCGCAACGCTAGCCCCAATAAGTGGTGGTTTGTGCAATTCCCTCCTGTAAATCTTGATACAGGAGCGAGGGAGTTGGTGGCACACTTTGGCAGGTTTAACTGTAGGCAGGTAGTGCCCCTGGAGATGGATTGGCCGACACTTTTCATTTCTCGTCTTGGTGCACGCGTTGATCAAAGAAATAACCATCCTCATATATAGTTGCTACTTTACTCTTGGTAAACTATCATGTATTACGCTTCGGTGTGGATGAATCGACCTCTTAATTAGTACATTTTGTCAAGTGTGTCCTCATGTTGCATCTAACAGGGATTGCCAAAAATTACACACTGTGATTTGACCTTCATACACTTCTTGACAACATAGTTCTTGGGTTCTGTTCTACTCAGGCTTTTTTCCCTCGCCTGAGATTTTCGGAAACCGTTCCAAAGCCCGCCCTTCCGCTACCCACCCAGAAAACTTGATCCAGAATGATTTTTTTTTAAATTTGTATCTGAACTTCGAGAAGGGTAATCTAAAGTACCGGTGCTAAGCTTAACAGATAGCAAGCCAGATCGTGAACCAACCTGTGTTGGATGGTTAGACGGACTGTGGTATCCCCAACCCACCAGAGTTCAAATCCTGATGCTCGTATGTATTCTTGGATTTATTCAGAATTTCCGGCGATGCACGGAGGTGCTAATTGGGGTAAGGTGTGCGTGTGTGCGTTCATAGTGGTGAATGTATGCGCGTGTATATGAGCGCTTGTATTTGTACTGATGTTCAAAATAAAAAAGATAGCAATCCAGATCGAGCAACGTATTTTTCATTTACCGGAAGGCAGTTCGTTCTTAAGCTCTTAAAGAATAACTATCTTAAAGGTGTTTGATTTTCAAATTCAAAATTTGTTTGAATACGCCGGACAAAATAAATCTGAATTTTTCTTGGGCTGGTAAGTTTTGAATCTACTAGTATAAAGTTGGCCGAAGGCACTCACTTGTGTAGTCCCTATCTCACAAAACCTAACAACAATGCGATCGGATGCCAATTTTTTCATAATAAATTGCAATAGAAAAAGGGTTTGTCTATATATCTCATCTAGATGTGAGATATTATCTCACATCTAAGTATGACATCATCAATTATTTGTGATATGTATGTTTGTTTGTTTGTTTTTGTCACGATCGCTAACCTCGCTCACGTAGCTAACGTCCAGCCCAAATGTTTGTTTCTGTCATGATCCTTAGTCCAGCCCACCACAAACGTGGCTCACGACTCCCACTTGGGTTGCTCCAACAACAACAAAAAGATCAAGAAAAGAACCATCGGTTGTACCTTGTGTCACATAATAACCTTAAGAAAAAGAACGAAAAGCATGTACGTCCCCCAAAAAATATCTACGCGGGCATTAAAAAAATATTTTTTCTTTTCAAATGATGAGAGTGCATTCGGGCAAAAAAAGCTTACATTTTTCAAGTAAATATTTTAATAAAAGTTGATGAATTTAAATATTATGCACTACTTTGAAAAATGTTCGTGAACTTGGTGAGTACAAAAAATGTTCATGAGTTTGAAAATTGTTTGCGACTATAAAAAAAAGGAAGATATGAAAAAATACTCATGAGTTCCGAAAATATTTGTGATTAAAAATAACATGAGTTCAAAATTTGTTTGTGGATTCAGAAACTAGGCGTGAATTTGGAGCCCAGTTGTGAGTCACAAATGATCAACTTGCAATGAGGTGGCAATAGAAAACTTCAATGCCTAGTTGCAAGTCGATGGTGGGCTTGAAACTTGGGAAACAACAAAAATTCGAACCCGGTTGTGAATAGAGGTGGACATGCGATTGAGTGTGAACAAAAAAAAAGGACATGCCATGTTGCAAGTCGAGGGCGGGATTGCAACTAGGCGCGGATAAAAAAGGTCAGTCCTAGTTGCGAGCCGAGGGTAAGCTTGCAACTGAGGCAACAACAACTACACTCCTAGTCGCGAGTTATGGGCGGTTTGCAACTGGGGGTGAGAACAAACTATGGGCATGGTTGTGAGTCGAGGGTGGAATTGCAACTAGGATGATAAACACACAACATGCCTAGTTGCGAGTTGAGGGTGGGCTTGCAACTGGGATGAAAATAAACTATGGGCCCAGTTGCGAGTCGAGGGTGGACTTGTAACTAGGGCAACTACAACTACAAGCCCTAGTTGTGAGACGAGGGTGGACTTGCAACTTGGGCAACTACGACCGCAAGCCCAGTAGCGAGTTGAGGGTCGACTTGTAGCCGGTACACCTACAACAATAGGGCCAGTTGCGAGTCAAACGTGGACTTGCAACCCGGGCAACTACAACTATCGGGCCAGTTGCGAGTCGAACATGGACTTGCAACCGGGACACCTACAACTACCGAGCCAGTTGTGACTCGAACGTGGACATGGAACCGGGACACCTACAACTACTGGGCCAGTTGTGAGCCAAGCATGGACTTGCCACTGGGACAACTACAACTGTAGGGCTAGTTGCGAGTTGATGGTAGGATTGCAACTGAGGCAACAACAAAAATGGGCCCAGTTGCAAGGTTAAGGGTGGGCTTGCAACTGGGATAAAACAAACTATGGGCCTAGTTGCGAGTCGACGGTGGACTTATAACTAGGACAACAACAAACTACGAGCTCAGTTGCGAGTCGGATGGTCGATTGCAACTAAGATGAAAAGAAAAAAATAGTCCCAAATCCTAGTTGCGAATCGAGGATGGACTTGCAATTAGGAAAACTATGAAACAACACGCCTAGTTTCCAGTCAATGGTCGACTTATAACTGGGGTGAAAAAAACTATGGTCCCGGTTGCGAGTCAAAGATGGACTTGCAACTGGAATGAAAAACAAAAGACATGCCTAGTTGTGAGTGTATGGTGGACTTGCAACTGGGAGAACTATGAGCCCACTTGAGAGTCGAGGTGGACTTGCAGCTGGGACACCTACGAAATTACGAGCCCACTTACGAGTCAAGGGTCGACTTGCAACTGGGATAAAAAAACTACAAATCCCAGTTACGAGTCAAGGGTGGACTTGCAACTAAGATGAAAGACAAAACACAGGTCAAATTCTGAGTCAAGGGTGGGCTTGCAACGAGGATAAAACAAACTACAAGCCTAGTTGCGAGTCGAGGGTGGACTTGTAACTGAGACTACTATACAAAACTATGATAGGAGTTGCGAATCAATGGTGGACTTGCAACTCGGACAACTATGAACTATGAGGCGAGTTGCGGGTTAAGGGTGGACATGTAACTGGGATGAAATATAAAGCACATGCCAATTGCGATTCAATGGTGAGCTTGCAACTAGTCAACTACATAAAACTACGATACCAGATATGAGTAGAGGGTGGACTTATAACTAGGACAATTACAAATGGCGGGCCGAGTTACGAGCAGAAGAATGACTTGCAACTGGGATGGAGAACAAAACATGAACCCAGTTATGAGTCGAAGGTAGAGTTGCAACTGGGACAAATGACATGCCGCCTCTTTGACTTCTACGAGACATGCGGGGTAAAATGGGCACACAAGAGTGCAGCAGGAAAATGTCCAACAAAACAACATTTGTACAACACGGACGGGCTGACAAACAAACAAAAAGGAACAAGGCGATAGAGGAATACATCGGACGACGATGCAAGATCAAGAATTTGTACGAAATTATAGTAGCAAGATCAAACGGACAACACCTTAAATAAAACATTGCTAAATCTTGTCTTGATAGAGCTTAGAAGAAATGGAAGACAGTGTCAAAATGAACAGGGAAGATAATGACCATGATAGAGCTTACATTTTCTTGTCTCTTTCAATTCTACGTCGTGGTCTAGAAGCAACACAGCAAAATGGCTTGCGAGCGCGCCGTGATAATGGCCGAAAAATGTAAAGCCAAATATGCCAACAAAAGGATGCACGACAAACAAAACATCGACGAGCAAGGCGGGGATCTAGCGCTTGCATGGAAATTACAAACACTAAATCGAACAGTGAATAACTTAGATGAGACATCGTAAAAAATCAAAGAAATAAAGAAGCTAATTAAACTATAACATTCTTTTTAATAAAATCACGAACAACTCTCATTTTTTAGGCAAACGTACAACTCACTTTTTTATTGAGGTGATCAAACAACTCACATGGACATGCAAACAAAGCGAGAGGGGGATAAGCAAAAAAGAAAAACAGACCTAAACCCCGCCGCAGGGGACAACAGGCCAACAAACAGCGACTTATAGAACTGGGCTGAAGAAACGAAGCAGCAACACAGGCGAAAAAACGACAGCACCAGAGAGACCCAACGACTTTGGACTTAGATGTGAGATAGTATTTCACATCTAGATGTGAAATAGCAAATTTGATAAAAAAAAACCCTAATAAGTACTGTACAAACCAACCTAATTTTGATTAGACAAAAGGCTAAACTACCATATTTGCGTTATAACGTAGCTTCGATGTTACATCGGCAGGAAGCGAATCATTTTCCATAGTTGATAAGTCGTGGCTGCTAGCAATAGCATATATCATGGACTCTACGGAGACTCCGATTTGGACATGGCCGGTCGTCGGGGTCGATCCTTTAAATTATTACATCTCAAGGTACTGCTAGGTACGTAACCCCAGTACCTGATGTCCAATCCTTCTCCGATCTAATCGACGTCGCTCTCTGGCGATCGCGCCGGTAGATGATGCGATGAGGGAAGAAACGACGGCGATGACAGCGGCCACCGAGGTCTCGGAGGACCTCGTCCGCGAGATCCTCGCGCGCGTGGGGGACGCGGTGACCCTCTTCCGCTGTGCCGCGGCGTGCAGGCGCTGCCGTCACCTCGTAGCCGACGCCTCCTTCCTCGGCCGCCTTGCGTCGTCGTCCATCACCGGATTCTTCACGGCCAAACGCCTCGCCCATGCGGACCCTGCCTCTGCGACGTCCCTCGTCTCGACGCCTTGGTCAGGGTTCGGCCCCGGCCGCCTCTTCCTCCATGCGTTCTTCCCCGGCATGGCGGGAAGCCTCCTCGACCATGCGGTGCCGCTCGCCACCCGCCGTGGCCTCCTCCTCGTGCGCCTTGCCTGGCGTGACGTCAAAGTGGTTCATCTGGCTGTGTGCAATCTGCTCACCGGCGCCTTGGACATGCTTCCCCCGCTAGACTGTAACTGGAATGCTAACGAGAGCGGCGGCTATGCGATCGTAACCGGTGAGGATTATTCCTCGGACGGTAATGAGGAACCTTTGCTCCCTCCAGACTACTCGGCCTTTTTCAAAGTTATAATCATCCGAATTTACGGCACCCTACACACCTTATGGTCTGCCGAGCGCCCGAGCCGAGGTGGAATACGTATACGCCTAACAGATAGCTTCATGTACCTGAAGGCATTGGCTGGCCACTCAGGCACCCCATTGCCGTCGTGAGCCATGGCACGGCACACTGGCTCGTTTGGCACTGCTCATCAGATGACGACGGTTTGTATACAATTGATGTGGACGTGAAGACATGCCACGCCTGATCCCTAACAAAGATTGAAATCCCGAGGGAACACGTTATCAAAACAGAAACTCACGATAGACCGCAACTTAGCGTTACTGCCGGCGGTACACTTTTGTTGCTTCGTCTACGAAGGCCTGGACTTCGACTAGATATCTGGACACAACAAGATGATGGAGTGAGTGAGGATGGTGGTCTGTGGCTCTGCACTCCAGACGTCGAGCTAAAACTCCCCAAGCAGCATGCGGGTATTAACGCAAGACATGTGTACTTGAGCTTTTTGGGAGAGAACACTGGTGGTGGTACGTTGCTCGTCAAGGACAACTGTAGGTATGTGTATAATCTCAATCTTGAGGATAAAGTGATAGAGGAATTGATGAGCATGGACATGGACTGCGAACGAATTAACCGTCAAGAGGTCGTGCCCTTTCAGATGGATTTGAAGAGATTCCTAACTTCTCGTCTTCGTAGCCAGCAGCAAACTTGACTAGAAGAAGTAATGCTCACAGTTGTATTTTCTTTCTTTAGAAATATGGGGGTAAAGTATCATGCTTTCATATGGATGAATCATCATCTTTGTATCAGGGTACTTCCTTTGTATTGCGTGTAGTAGTGCTTGTATGAAATAATGCATTACACCGCCGGGTTTATTTAACTTACTCTAATTAAAGAGTATATACATTGAAACCTATTTTAGTACTCTCACAATATTATGGTTGTAGTCTCCATGTTGAATTAAGATGTGTTTGCCAGTGCATGTTCATTTTTTGTTGCCATGACAACTAAATTCTTGCCATGACATCTTCTATCCTTGTCACATTATGGCTTATGATCTCCTAGTTTTGCCCCGTTTCCATAGAAAATTCCTAACTTTCCATCTTTTAAAAGAACAAATCTTCTAAATTTGCATGTGTCCTTGGCAAATTTGCTATTTTTGTCATCTGTTTTCAAAGAACTAATCTCCTAATTTTGCCATGTGCCATAGCAATTTGCTAATGAATCTCCTAAATCTCCCATGTGCCCATTTTACAAAATTCCAACACTTGACATGTTATGCGAGAGAACACTTTTATTTTTGGACCATGGCAAATTTACTTTTTTGTGTGGACATTGAAAATACAATTACAAATTTACTTTACGTACCATGGAATTTTTCTTTGTTTTCATCGCGGCAAACTTACTCTTTTTACCATGGAAAATTTTATATTTGGATGAGGGCAAATTTATTGGGCGTGCTTATATATGGCTACGTCCGTAATAAACTTGATTACTGATGGCGTGGAAGATTGCTATCTATGTGCCACAACCATGAGTTGACCGCGAGATCGTATGGGTTCCCGAGCGCTCAAACTTACAGCTCCAAAATTCTTCATGTTCTGCGTACATATAGGAATGCTCAATATTACCTGGATATCCATTGGCATAAACACACTTCCTGAATACGTTCCCTGTTCCAAGTGGCCGAAGTGGCATCCAATTGCTCGGACACCAACTCCGGGGGGTTTGCAGCTATGCACCCGTAGGGTCGTAATATTTCATCTATGGGTAACCAATGATCTGACCATATATTTGTTGCCTGACCATTTCCAATGTGTTTTATTAACCCCTGTTTCAACACATCTATTCCTTCAATCATAGCTCTCCAAATCTGACTTGGATGGTCGCGAATGGTTGCATGCAATATAGAGGAGTTCGGTTAGTATATACTTCTCAACATGCGTGCACCGAGTGACTCAGGATGTCGAAGGATGCGCCACGCCTGTCAAGCTAGCATAGCCAGATTGAAATGCTCGAAGTCTTTAAACCCCAAGCCTCCCATTAATTTAGGTTGAGTCATTTCTTTCCAAGATACCCAATGCGGTTTATCGTGTCCATCTTTACTGCCCCACCAAAACTTCTTGATAAGCATATTCAGATGCTCGCAAAGGCCTCTCAGTAGTTTAAAGCAAGACATTGAATATACCGAAACAGATTGAGCAGCCGCCTTTACTAATACCTCCTTCCCTGCCATAGACATAGTACTCTCAATCCATCCCTGGATTTTACTCCACAGTCGGTCCTTTAAATATTTGAAAGCACCGTTTTTTGAAGCTCCAATATCATAAGGCATACCCAGGTATTTCTCATTAAGAGTCTCATTTGGAACATTAAGTAGCCCCTTAATCTCATCACGTACAGCTTCAGGAACACCGTTGCTAAAAAATATTGAGGATTTGTCATAGTTAATACACTGCCCCGTCGCTTGACAATATGCATCCAACACTTGATTCACCTCATTTCCACCCATACCATTTGCCTTGAAAAACAACAAGCCGTTATCTGGAAACAATAGATGGCTTACCGGTGGCGCCAAGGGTGCCACTTGCAGTCCATGAAGATTTGATGACTCACTCTTTGGTTTTTAACAGGCACGAAAGGCCCTCTGCTGCAATCAAGAACAGCTATGGAGAAATTGGATCCTCCTGCCGAATCCCACAAGATGGCTTGAACTGCTGGAGTTTCTTTCCATTGATAAAACTGAGAATTTAACCAAGCTTACCATTCCCATGACTATATCAACCTACTTTTCTGTAAAGCCTAGTTTTAGCATTATAGCTCTCAGATAAGCCCATTTCACTTTGTCATAGGCCTTTATCATGTCCAATTTTAGAGTACAATGTTGATTTTTCTTTGCCTTATTCCTCTTCATAAAATGGAGGCACTCACAAGAAGTAACGATATTATCAGTGATTAGTCTACCTGGCACAAATGCACATTGCTCCTCCGAAATAATATCAGGCAGCACCAACTTCAAACGATTTGAAATGACTTCTGATGCTATCATGTACAAAACATTGCACAGACTACTAGGACGAAATTGTGTTACTAGAGTTGGGTTCTTTACCTTAAGGACTAGGACCAAGGTGGTCCCATTAATACAATCAGATGATTCCGTACCTTCCACAGTTCTTAGGTTGGCTATAGTTACCTCCTCACCACAAAACTCTCAGTGACGCTGAAAAAAATGAGCCGGAAAGCTGTCCGGGCCCGGAGCCTTTGTGGATACATTTGGAAGACGGGCCTCCTTGATTTTCTTCTGGCTATAGGGTGCATTTAGTATTTCATTCATTTCCACCATTACCTTGCATGATACTGTATCAAGCAGGTGATGCATATTTTGTACTCCACCAAATGTATATAACTCTGTATAAAAGGCAGTAGTGAGAAACTCCACCTCCCCTACTTCTTCTGTCATCTGCCTGGCCGTCCGGTCGTTTCAAAGCATTGATTTGATTTTTCATCGAAAACACTAACGCCCACACGTGTGGGCGTTTCCCAACTCGCCCACACGCCTTGATCATCGTCCAGTGCCTTTTGCACGAATCTTGACACCAAAAGGTGGATTGCGTGTGCCACGTAGGATGAGGCTGGTGTGTGGGCGTTGGAGAATTTACCCACACGCTCGCACCACGCTGTTTGCCAGCTATGCTGTGTGGGCGAACTACTTTCTGCCCAAACAGCCAGCCACCTACTTCATGTGTGTGGACGAACTGCTTTTCGCCCACACGACACTCCTACGTTGTGGATGACAACTGCAGTTAGGCGAACGTGGCAACTAGATAAACACACATGGCAACTGTGATTCTTTGCTAGACGGCAACTGCAGTTGCGCGTACGTGGCAACCAGATAAACACACATGGCAACTGTGACTAACAATACATGGCAACTACTACACGGCAAGTACAGTTGCGTTTATGTGACAACCAGATAATTAGACATGGCAACTATAGTTAACCAAAACAGATAGAGTTGTCATGCTTTTACAACTACACTTGCCATCCCGGATAACTACATCTGCCAACCAGAATGACAACTAAATCGTCATCCCGCGGTGTACCTAACGTAGCTGCGCCAGGACGTGTAAGCATTTTTTGCTTCGTGCCACACGCGCGGGATGGAGATGAGTAGTACTTGTTGGCGTGTGGCACAAAGTAGTTGCGCCCACACGTGTGGGCAATTCTAATATCCGCCCACACAAAACCCGTGCGGGCTGCCTCCTGCTCACACCACACATGGTGTGTGGGCGCATGTCGAATATACCACACGTGTGGCAGTTATCGACGTCCTTTTTCATCCTTCACCGGCTGGCCCTCAAATGAAAAAGGTATGTGTTTTTGTCTCCGTGCTGTTGCCATTCCACCTTGAGTTGATTCATCCCATAGGCACTCACTAAATCTAATTCCAGTGTGATCCCAGCCAAAAAAAAAAACTTCAAGTACAGAACAATATGTCTAATTGACAGGACAAAAAGGCTAAACCACCAGCGCAGTGTACGGTAGCTCCCAGGAGATTAGGGTGTGTCCGTGAAGGTGCGATCATCTTGTAGCATGTGAATTTGGTGGTGGCTGTGAAGCATGTGCTCACATGCAAATCCACTTACATGGGTTGTGTTTCGAATCGGACGTGAGTTCGTCTCGATGGAGACTCCGACTAGGACTTGGGCTCGCCTCGGGGCTCTTTAAATTTTCAACACCACGAGATACTACGTACTTACATAATAACCCGATTAAAGTACCCAACGTTGCTCCCCCGATTGCACCACGGTTCACAGATGATGGGAGAGACCACAGTGGCGGTGGCCTCGCTGCCGGGCGACGTCGTCCAAGAGATTTTCATGCGCATCAAGGACGTGGCTGACCTCTTCCGTTGCGCCATGACGTGCAAGCAGTGGCTCCGTATCGTACTCAACCCCTCGTTTCTTCGTCGCCGGCAGTGGCCGGATCACACGTCGTCGTTTCTCTCTGGGTTTTTTATATGGGAAAAGCTCATCTTCGGACGGGGCTCTACCGCTCTGACATCCTTCATACCCACGCCTCGATCGGTGTTCAGTTCCGATCACTGGTATCTCGAGACGTTTTTCTCTAGAGCAACAAGGGCCCGACTGGAGAACGCGGTGCCACTCGTCGCCCGCCAGGCCTCCTCCTCGTGCGCCTTATCTCGTCCAACTCCATCGCCCGCCTGGCCGTGTGTAATTTGCTCGTTGGAGTGTGCGACGAGCTCCCTCCGCTGAAGTGTAATTGGGATTTTGAGAAGAGCGGCTATGCCATCCTAACCAAGGCAGATTGTTCGTCGAACGCCAAGCACGGCTACTCGGCTTTCTTCAAAGTGCTCATCATCGGTACTGACAGGGATCACCGGCCACACAAACTCCATAAATTCACGTCCGGTGAGGCAAGGTGGAGCAGTCCCACTGATTTATTTGTATCCACTAATAAGAGGATGACGGGTTGGTTGCCCCTTAGGGACCCCCGTGCCGTTGTGTGTCATGGCACAGCACACTGGCTCATATGTTATGTCACATGTCAAGACTGGCGGTTGCATTCCATTGAGGTGGATGCTAAGACATGCCGTGTCTCCTTGACTAAGATTGCGATCCCGGCCAAACACAAGACAACTGAACATTATGATGAGCCACAACTTATTGTCCATGCTAGCGAGAAACTATCGTTACTCTACCTGGATAGGCAAGATTTCAAGCTACAGATGTGGACACGGCAAGAGGATGGTAGTCCTACAATGTGGCTCTCCACTATGGTTGTCGAGCTAAAACCACCTAGGCGAACTATGATGGACTTAAGTATTTTGGGAGAAAAGGGTGGCATGTTACTCATCAAGGACAACCACACGAACTTGTACGCTGCCGATTTTGAAACTGGGGCGATGGTGAAGTTGACGCACTTTGACAATATTAACCGTCGGAAAGTTGTGCCCCTTGAGATGGATTGGCTAACATTCTTCGTCTCTCGTCTCGGTGCCCGTGGACTTCGTTTGAAGAAACCATCCTCGTAACAGTTTTTTTCTTGATATTTAAACAGTTAGTGTGGATAAATCTCGGTCTTAATTAGTCTGTCAAGTATTTCCTTGTGTTGCATGCCATTTTTTTCTAGAAAGGAGGATTATCCCCGACTTCTGCATCAAAATAAAGCATGTTATCATCTTTATTAATTTATTCATCAGGTCTGACAAGATAAATACAAAGATCAACCCAAAACTACATCTACACCTACAAGTATAAAGATGTGCACTGGCTGCATCAACGGGCACCATCTTATCCAGTGGCCTCAAGAAGGCGCCTGCCTGACAAGCTAAGAGTACCAACCTGTCTAGGCATCCCACAACGCGTATCGCATGTGCATGCTCTAGGATCCGCCACCACCATCTTCCGCCGTTCCATCTTCAGAGGGATCATCGCATAGATCTTGCCAGGCCCATCTGCCATCGATGTCACCATGACATCAGAAAATGCCACCAGCCTACACGCGTACATCAAACCGCATCCAACACTAAGACCCCACTGCTCCACACCACCGAGACTTGTCTTCTTCAATGCAGTAGATGTGACACCCCTCCACTTGTTGGCCCCTCCAGTAAATCTCTGCTCCAAAACAATGACCCCGGAAGAGAGAACGGCACCACAACCTCCATCATCAATTGATCCGGGAGACATAGATTTGAGTTTGCCGGAAAATATGCTCACTGGAGGAAGATGGACATGATGATCGAACCGGGACTGATGCACCCATTAGTCGGGTCTAAAGCTCTGATCTGGCCCGGACCAAAGCCCTGTTTTCTACTAGTGCCATCCTCACGAGCTGATTAACAGCAAAGAAAGTGCCCCGTGAAATTGGTCAAAGAGGAGAAAGGAGACTGCTCACTGGTGGGGCCCACGTCAAATTAACCGTACGTTAGTCAGCGCCATCACCTCTTTGTCATGTCATCCTTGATAGGCGGGACTCAGATGTCAAACCCAGTCAAAGTGGTAAATATGTGATTTTGGACAAAACTTACCCGGTTTTCAGACTTGAAGGACCAAATGTCTACCAAAAGTTTTTAATGGACCAAGTCTACACTTTTGGGGAACTTGAGCGACCAAAAACAACCATAGCCGGTTGCGTTGTGTCTTTTATGTTGTACGTGTTACGACCATTTTTCAACGTTTTTTTTTTTTTGCAATGGAGGGATTTTATTTTCATGCACCTAGATTTTGTTTTTGCATGGATATTACGATGCATTATCAAAAGAATATTAAGAATTTTCCGCCTTGCAACATGAACGTCCAAGGACAAAGAGCAAGTATAAGCTGGTACAGGAGAAGATGCGAGCGTGATCTGATGCAAACTGAAGCAGCATGATCTGATCTGGCCGGCCACGCGACAGAAGCAGAATGCAGAGATGCGAGCGTGATCTGATGGACGGATCCGACGGCCAGCCAGCCAGCTGATCCGCGCACGGCCGGGACACCTAGGTGGGGACGCCTTCCCGGCTTCGAACTGTAACACGCCACGGACGTGAATTCCACGGGGACTCTAATTAGGATCCGGGTCTTGAGGCCCTTCAAAACCTTGGTTCTCCTCCTCGTACGCGAGAGACTCGCAGAGTCACACGATCATGGTACGGGAGAAGATGAAAGGGATGGCGGAGATGGTGGCCGCGGCGTCGCTCCCAGACGACGCGGTCCGTGAGATCCTCGTGCGTGTGGACGACGTGGCCGATCTCTTCCGTTGCACCGTGACGTGCAAGCGCTGGCGCCGCCTCATACTTAAGGCCTCCTTTCTTCGCCGCTGCCGCTGGCCGGACGAGGAGACGGCGTCGTTCCTCTCCGGTTTCTTCCTCTGGGAAAAAACTGTCATCAATGACGACCCTACCTTTGTGACACACTTCGTCCCCACGCCTGGGTCAGTGTTTGGTTCTGACCAACGCTAAGTCGTTTCTTCCAAGTGCTGCAACAAGTGGTATCGGAGGCGGTACAAGAGGCCTGCTGCACAACGCGGTGCCGCTCATCACTCGCCATGGCCTCCTCCTTGTGCGCCTGGATACACCCACTGGCAAAAGCAAAGGTTGCTTGGTCTCATCTGTCCGACTGGCTGTCTGCAATTTGCTTTCCGGCGCATGTAACAAGCTCCCGCTGTTAGAGTACGATTGGGATTTCGACAAGAGCAGCTATGCCATCCTAACCGGCGCAGACAGTGCGAGGAATGGCGAGCAGCAACCTTTGGTGTCGTCCGCCTACTCGACCTTCTTCAAAGTGCTCGTCATTGGCACTGACAAGGATCACCGGCCGCACAACCTCCACACGTTCACGTCCGGTAAGCTAAGATGGAGTTGGCCGAGTAAGCTAATTTTTCGTGGTAAGGAGAGCGGTAGTTACTACTTGCCGCTTAGGCACCCCCGCGCCGTTGTATGGCGTGGCACGGCAAGCTGGCTCGCTCATTACTTCACAATGCATGACCCGATCTTGCATACAATTGAAGTGGATGCCGGGACCTTCAAGACCTCATTGACTAAGATTGATACCTCGGTCGATTTGATCATCAAAGCTCCAAAGTATAAACCTCACAATTATGATGAACCACAACATACTCTCCTTACTGTCGGTGTTGACGAGCAGCTCTCGTTTCTTCATGTGCAAAGGCGAGGCCCCCAACTAGAGAGATGGACGCGGCAAGAGGATGCTGCTCCTATAAGGTGCCTCCGCATATCCGTGTCCGTGCCAAAGCACTTCGGAAGTGGACGGCGCTTCTCGTCCTTCCCGCCGAACCGCTCTCGCGACGCGCCCCGCGCGCGCGTCGTGGGGGTGCTCGATCTGCCTCCGGCGAACTCCTCCCCTCCAGCCTCCCCTCCCCCTCGCCGCCGCCGGAGGGCGTCCGCCGGGCGAAGCCCGTGCGACGCGGGCGGCGGCGGGGCCATTTTTTCCCTCCCCTGTTCGAGGATGCGGCGGCGCGGGGTCAGCCGCTCGTGGGGGCGCGGAGCTCGGCGGGGCTCTCGGCGGCGGGGACGTCGGGCTTCGTCGGCCGTTTGGCTGGGAGTGAGGGCGCGCCGCTGCGTCATTCGTGGCAGGGTGTTGGTCGGACTCCCCCCGATCTGGATCCCGATCTACGGCGGGCGGTGCGGCTGGTGTTGGCGGTGGTGGTCCCGGCCGTCAGTGGGCGTGTCTTGTGGGGGCTGGTCGCGGCTGTGTGTCGGCGCCTTCCCTCCTTGACCTTGTGGCTTGCCGTGACGGACCCTGTTTGGCCCCTTCTGGGTCAAGTCGGGGGCTTTCGGCCGCGGGCTTCACAGCGCGGCGTCTAGTCTGAGCTTCAACGGCACACTCGTGTGGTGGCGCGGCGGCGGGGTTGGCTGGTAGTGGTGCGGAGGATGCGCGGGCCTGTGCCATGTCTTTGGAGCAGGCGGCGGCCATGGTGGCTGGTGGCGCGGGTGCGTGCCCGGTGGCTCCGGCGCTTGGAGCTCGCCAGTCGGCGCGGGTTGGGCAGTGGCCCGGGGTGGCTGCTGCTCCGGCCGTGGATGGCTCCACGGCGGCTTGGCAAGTCGGCTACGGCGGCGGCTGGCTTGTTCCGGTGTCAGCTCGTCCGTTGGCCGCTTGTGTCGGTCTTCGATCCGTCTCCTCGTCGTCCGGGTGCTATTTCCGTTGAAGTGATGGCCCTCTCCCAGCTATGGCCCATCACTAGTCTCGTGCTAGGGCAGCAGGACCAAGCTCGTCTCGCGCCCGGC
Organism: Triticum aestivum; assembly: GCF_018294505.1. Taxonomy (NCBI): domain Eukaryota; kingdom Viridiplantae; phylum Streptophyta; class Magnoliopsida; order Poales; family Poaceae; genus Triticum; species Triticum aestivum. The sequence continues at coordinate 692,705,811 of NC_057813.1, forward strand.
AGCAGGACCGTGCCCATCTCGCGCCCGGCAGCAGGACCATGCCCGTCTCGCGCCCAGCAGCAGGACCGTGTTCGTCTCGCGCCCGATGCAGCAGGACGAGTCGATGGAAGCTAGTTTGCCACGGGGTCCGCTCGTCTCCGGTTGGGGTAGTGGCGGGTCTCGAGTTAGGTGGTGTCGAGGTCTTGGGTGCCGGGGCGGCGGCCCTGGTGGTGGTACCATGGTGCTCATGGGCAGAGCCCGTTGCTCGGTGCTGCCCGGCGGCCATGGCCGTGTGGACGGCGTGGTAGCCGGGGTGTGGCGTTCCGTGGCGATGAGTGTTAGCCGGGGTGAAAACCTGCTCTATCTTCGGACGGACCGGCGGCGGCGTGGCTCGTCCCCTTCTTGAAGGCGTCGTCGCGGCTCTCATTGCCCGTCGTGTGGCTCCTGGGGAAACTCTGATCCTCGGATCAGGCGGTGGCGGCGCTCCGGTGTCGTAACCTTCCTGAAGGCATCGTCTTGGAGTTCACGGTTCGTCGTATGTGGCTTCATTTCTTCGCGGTGGCGTGGTCACTGTTGGAGTCCCTAGTTGCTCTTGTAGTGTTAGGGGTTGTGCTGCTGCGCTCAGCGCCTTTGTATCCTGCCTTTGGTATGTGTTGTGGTAGCGTGCGTTTGTTCCGGATTATTGTCGGTCATTGCTTTATTTATAAAGCGGGGCGAAAGCCTTTTTCGGTAAGGTGGCTCCGCACTCAGGTTATTGAGCTAAACCCACCTAGCGAGACTTTTATGTTGACACTTCTGGAAGAGAAAGGTGGCATGTTGTTCATCAAGGACAACTGCGGGAACGTGTACGCTACAGATCTTGAGACAGGGGCTATGAAGAAATTTACCAAGTTTGGCAGAATCAACCGCCGGCAGCTTGTCCCCCTCGAGATGGATTGGCCGGGGTTCTTCGTTTCTCGTCACGGTGCACATGAATCAGACTCGAAGAAACCATCCTCATAACTGCATTTTCCTTTTTCCTAGTGTGGGTGAACTCTCACCTTTGTCGGTATTTTCATCATGTTGCGTGTAACAGTGGTTTGATATTTTTCTTTGCAATATAATGTACTGTTCATATACTTACTTCTTCATTTTTGCGCTTTGATAAGCCATCATATACTTTAATATTTGGGTAATGCTCTAGTAAATTTCATTCCTGGGAAGACTTTATTTCATTCTTCAACAAATAACAGGATGTTCAGGGGTTTCTAATAACCAAACACGATGCCCGGCCTGAAACATGGTCGCCATTCTAGCTAGTCTACGTGCTTCCCCATTGCTTCACCATTCAAAACTGAGTCGAGTAGGTGGGGATTGCCGGAATAACTGCCACTATTACTATTACTATTGCTACTACTGTTTCGACTAACATCATATTACTTCTTAGGTGTGGTTGACCTTACAACTCAATTGCTAAGGCCCATAAATATTCTTTGGCTCTCATTACGTTGACTCAATAAATTTGGGTCAAATACTACCCTCGAAAACTGTTGCGATCTCCTATACTTGTGGGTCATCAACGACATCCGCGGACGCCGCCGGCATCGCCCAGTACAAAGAATGGGCAAGTGATGTACCCCGATGCTCCGACCCCTCCATCGCACCCCTACTCCGCCAACCACCCGCATCCATGCCGCCCGAGCGTCTATGTCTGCTCGCATGCACATGAGTCACACAATCTGCCCAAGACCAATGCACCTCCCACCACCAGGACCGCCGGCCTGCACCCAGACCACCCTGAGAACATCAAAGGGGATGTCCTTGAATACCTCCACTAACCCCAACCACTGCCAGAACCAACAGTGAACGTCCCGCCTCAAGCATCGCTTGGTGAGCGACAAAAAGCACAATGTCGGGGAAGGAGAAGGGTGAGGAACGGGACACAACCACGACTGGTACCCTCTGTCCAGCGACGGGCGATACGACCATGTCAGAGCCCCCATCCCTCCTATCGGCCTACCCCCTACTTTGCCCCACCGCGGCTACTGGTGTGGACCGACGAGAGGCCACCAACAGTCGTGCGTCTGCCAAAGAGGGGGTAGTTCCGCCACCCCCACCACCAAGGATGGGCCTAAGGGAAGCCCACGCCGTCGATTAGAAGCCGGGAGGAAGGCCCGACCGAGCTCCAGGATGCCCACGCGCCTCCACCAGCTCAGCCACGCCAGCAACACTGCCCACCGATCCACGGAAGGGCCGGCCGCCCGCGGCCCCTGGCAACCTTAGTCCTCCCGCCAGACGGGCCGCTGTCATCGGATCCAGCCGGATGTACCGTATCCATTAATCCATTGCCTCATCACACTAATACAAAATTCTTTTCTTCCACTTGCCAATCAAATGTACTCCAGTCCCAAGTAATCCATGCCGTGCCGAAAGGTTTCTGACTTCTGCTTCCCCGAAACCCTTTCCCTCGCGCCGCCACCCGCGAGGCGGCCGGGGCGGGTGCCCAGATCTCCCCATCGTCGGCCTCCCCTCCTCCTCCCTCCTCCCTCACCGCCGCCAGGGGGCACGGCCGGGCAAAGCCCGACTGGCGCCGGCGCCGGCGGGGCGTCTTCTTCCTCCTCTGCGCGAGATGGGACGGTGTGGGCTCCTCCTTCGTGTGCGGACGCGGTGCGTGCGCTGGGCATCACGACGTGTTAGCACGCGGGCCCCTGGCAGCACGTGGCGTTGCGTGGCCGGCTGCACGGTGGAGCGCGCCTCGCCGCGATGGCCGGATCCGCCCGGCAGGCGGCATGGGCGGTGGCTGGGGTCCGACTTCGGGCTGCTGGCGGCTGCACCGGTCGCTCTCCGTCGCGGGCGTGCGGTGGTGGTGCGGTTCGGCCGATGGCGGTTTGGCGGCTGCACCGGTCGCTCTCCGTCGCGGGCGTGCGGTGGTGGTGCGGTTTTGCCGATGGCGGTCTGGCGACCTGATGGTGGTGGCCAGCGGTGCGCGTGGTGGTGGTGCTTCCACCTGGCGGCTCTCTGCGTGGGAAGGCAGGAGAGCGGCTTGGACAGGGGAGGCTGCGTCGACGGCGTGCCGGCTGCAGCGCGAAGGCGAGAACTTTACGGGCCTCAGAGGTCCCGGTCGGGCCTGTGCGGCCACGGTCCTGGTATGTTTCTGCTATTGCATCCGGTCAGCTACCGTCTTCGACGGTGGAGGTGGGGCCTTCCTGCATGCCAACGGTGCTGCTGCCCTAGTCCCGGCTCCTCTTCTTCTTTGTGCGGACCATGCTTCACGGTACCGGGGTGAGACGGCGTGCGAAGCTTCGTGTCCAGGTTGGCGCAAGGTGAGGGTCTGTTTGTGGCGAGCTCTGGAGTGCCTGAGGTGGAGGTTGGGATCGGGAGAAATCCCTGTTGGCTTGGCCGACACCGAAGCAGTGGCGCTTGTGGGTACCGCCGGACCTTCCTGGAGGGCGTCGGGGCTACCCTTCCTCTCTCCTCATAGCGTACCGGGGGAAACCCTTGGCAGCAGCATCGTTGTAATCGCCTCTCTTCTTGGAGGTGTTGATTCGTACCGGTGCTGGACTCCCAGTTGGCCCCCGCGTCGCTCCCGCAGGGGCGACTCGGGCGGCGCTAACCCTAGCCGCCACCGGCCCTCCTCTCCCCTTCACCTCTCCCTCGCCACCACCGGAGGGGGTCACCGGAAAGCCGCGCGTCCACCGGGGAGGGTGGTGGCGAGGATCTGTCCACCTATTTCGCGCAGGGGCTCTGAAGCCGAGGCGGCGGCCTCGGGTGGTGGTGCGTCGTCATCTTCACCTCGCGGCGTCGCTGGTGCTGGCCGCCCCCCTTGGCCACACGGGTGGCAAGGCGGCGGCGGGTGGTGGCTGTGGGGCGTGGTGGCCACGGGGGCGCCCGCCCCGGATCATACGCCTCCGCCCCCAATCCTTTCGGCCCCTGTCAGATCTAGTTTCCGGCTGGCCCAGGTCACCGGCGCCGCATCTGTGGTAGGGGTGGGGGAGATGGGGCCCTGGAGAAATCCACGGCTGGCTATGCCGGCCACGACGACGGCGACGCCTGAGGGCGCCATCTCCTACTTGTAGGCGCCGACACGGTGACCCCTTTCCCCCTTCTGCCTCTCTCCCTGCTCGTGCACCAGGGTGAAAAACCAAATCCCTCTGGATTGGGCGGCAGCGACGCTCACGGCACCGTCACCTTCATGGAGGTGCCTCCTTCGGTTGAGCATGGGGCGGTGGCAAGTTCGATCTGGTTGGTGGGCGGCCAGCGGCGACATGGTTGGAGTTGGTGGTGTCTTGGAGGTTCTTCTCCAAGTTCAGTGGCTTCCCACCATTGTTTGCTCCGTCATCAGTAGCCTCACCGTGCATTTTGCTTCTCCTTGAGTGTCGGTTCCCCCCCAGTGCCATGTTTTCCTTTGTGGAGCTCGGCGACGCGAGTTGGTGGTGTTGGAAATATTCCCTAGAGGCAATAATAAATTAGTTATTATTATATTTCCTTGTTCATGATAATCGTTTATTATCCATGCTATAATTGTATTGATAGGAAACTCAGATACATGTGTGGGTACATAGACAAAACCATGTCCCTAGTAAGCCTCTAGTTGACTAGCTCGTTGATCAATAGATGGTTGCGGTTTCCTGACCATGGACATTGGATGTCATTGATAACGGGATCACATCATTAGGAGAATGATGTGATGGACAAGACCCAATCCTAAGCCTAGCACAGAGATCGTGTAGTTCGTATGCTAAAGCTTTTCTAATGTCAAGTATCTTTTCCTTAGACCATGAGATTGTGCAACTCCCGGATACTGTAGGAATGCTTTGGGTGTACCAAACGTCACAACGTAACTGGGTGGCTATAAAGGTGCACTACAGGTATCTCCGAAAGTGTCTGTTGGGTTGGCACAAATCGAGACTGGGATTTGTCACTCCGGTTAACGGAGAGGTATCTCTGGGCCCACTTGGTAGGACATCATCATAATGTGCACAATGTGACCAAGGGGTTGATCACGGGATGATGTGTTACGGAACGAGTAAAGAGACTTGCCGGTAACGAGATTGAACAAGGTATCGGCATACCGACGATCGAATCTCGGTCAAGTACAATACCGCTAGACAAAGGGAATTGTATACGGGATCAATAAAGTCCTTGACATCGTGGTTCATCCGATGAGATCATCGTGGAACATGTGGGAGACAACTTGGGTATCTAGATCCCGCTGTTGGTTATTGACCGGAGAAAGTCTCGGTCATGTCTGCATGGTTCCCGAACCCGTAGGGTCTACACACTTAAGGTTCGATGACGCTAGGGTTATAAAGGAAGTTTGTATGTGGTTACCGAATGTTGTTCGGAGTCCCGAATGAGATCCCGGACGTCACGAGGAGTTCCGGAATGGTCCGGAGGTAAAGATTTATATATGGGAAGTCCTGTTTTGGTCACCGGAAAAGTTTCGGGTTTTTCCGGTAACGTACCGGGACCACCGGGAGGGTCCCGAGGGTCCACCAAGTGGGGCCATCAACCCCGGAGGGCTGCATGGGCCAAGTGTGGGAGGGGAACAGCCCCAGGTGGGCTGGTGCGCCCCCCACAAGGGGCCCAAGGCGCAAGGGAGAGTGGGAGGGGGCAAACCCTAGGGCAGATGGGCCCTAAGGCCCACCCCAGGCGCGCCTCCCCTCTCTTCCCCTCTGGCTGCCAGCAGATGGCATCTGGGGGCTGCCGCCACCCCTGGGGAGGGAACCCTAGAGGGGGCGCAGCCCCCTCCCCTTCCCCTATAAATACTTTAGGGTTTTTGGGCTGCAACACATGAGTTTTTGACCTCTCCAGGCGCAGCCCTACCTCTCTCCCTTCTCCTCTCCCACGGTGCTTGGCGAAGCCCTGCTGGATCACCATGCTCCTCCATCACCACCACGCCATTGTGCTACTGCTGGATGGAGTCTTCCTCAACCTCTCCCTCTCTCCTCGCTGGATCAAGGCGTGGGAGACGTCACCGGGCTATACGTGTGTTCAACGCGGAGGTGCCGTCCGTTCGGCACTAGGATCTCCGGTGATTTGGATCACGACGAGTACGACTCCTTCAACCCCGTTCTCTTGAACGCTTCCGCTTAGTGATCTACAAGGGTATGTAGATGCACTCTCCTTCCCTTCGTTGCTGGTTTCTCCATAGATAGATCTTGGTGACACGTAGGAAAATTTTGAATTTCTGCTACATTCCTCAACAGTGGCATCATGAGCTAGGTCTATTGCGTAGATTCTTTGCACGAGTAGAACACAAAGTAGTTGTGGGCGTTGATTTTGTTCAATATGCTTACCATTACTAGTCCAATCTTGTTTCGACGGTATTGTGGGATGAAGCGGCCCGGACCGACCTTACACGTACACTTACGTGAGACAAGTTCCACCGACTGACATGCACTTGGTGCATAAGGTGGCTAGCGGGTGCCAGTCTCTCCCACTTTAGTCGGAACGGATTCGATGAAAAGGGTCCTTGTGAAGGGTAAATAGCAATTGGCATATCACGTTGTGGTTTTGCGTAGGTAAGAAACGTTCTTGCTAGAAACCCATAGCAGCCACGTAAAACATGCAAACAACAATTAGAGGACGTCTAACTTGTTTTTGCAGGGTATGCTATGTGATGTGATATGGCCAAGAAGAATGTGATGAATGATATGTGATGTATGAGATTGATCATGTTCTTGTAATAGGAATCACGACTTGCATGTCGATGAGTATGACAACCGGCAGGAGCCATAGGAGTTGTCTTAATTTATTGTATGACCTGCGTGTCATTGAACAACACCATGTAATTACTTTACTTTATTGCTAACCGGTAGCCATAGTAGTAGAAGTAATAGTTGGCGAGACAACTTCATGAAGACACGATGATGGAGATCATGATGATGGAGATCATGGTGTCATGCCGGTGACGATGATGATCATGGAGCCCCGAAGATGGAGATCAAAAGGAGCAAAATGATATTGGCCATATCATGTCACTATTTGATTGCATGTGATGTTTATCATGTTTATGCATCTTATTTGCTTAGAATGACGGTAGTAAATAAGATGATCCCTCATTAAAATTTCAAGAAAGTGTTCCCCCTAACTGTGCACCATTGCGAAAGTTCGTCGTTTCGAAGCACCACGTGATGATCGGGTGTGATAGATTCTTACGTTCACATACAACGGGTGTAAGCCAGATTTACACACGCGAAACACTTAGGTTAACTTGACGAGCCTAGCATGTACAGACATGGCCTCGGAACACAAGAGACTGAAAGGTCGAGCATGAGTCGTATAGTAGATACGGTCAACATGAAGATGTTCACCGATGATGACTAGTCTGTCTCACGTGATGATCGGACACGGCCTAGTTGACTCGGATCATGTAATCACTTAGATGACTAGAGGGATGTCTATCTGAGTGGGAGTTCATGAGATGAACTTAATTATCCTGAACATAGTCAAAAAGATCTTTGCAAATTATGTCGTAAGCTCGCGCTTTAGTTCCACTGTTTAAGATATGTTCCTAGAGAAAATATAGTTGAAAGTTGACAGTAGCGATCATGCGGACAGTAGAAAGCTTATGTCCTTAATGCACCGCTTAGTGTGCTGAACCCCAATCGTCGTCTGTGGATGTTGCGAACATCGGACATACACGTTTTGATAACTACGTGATAGTTCAGTTAAACAGTTTAGAGTTGAGGCACCAAAGACGTTTTTCAAAACGTCGCGGAACATATGAGATGTTTCGAGGGATGAAATTGGGATTTCAGGCTTGTGCCCATGTCAAGAGGTATAAGACCTCCGACAATTTTCTTAGCCTACAAACTAAGGGAGAAAAGCTCAATCGTTGAGCTTGTGCTCAGATTGTCTGAGTACAACAATCGCTTTAATCGAGTGGGAGTTGATCTTCCAGATGAGATTGTGATGTTTCTCCAAAGTCATTGCCACCAAGCCGCTAGAGCTTCGTGATGAACTATAACATATCAGGGATAGATATGATGATCCTTGAGGTATTCACGATGTTTGATACCGCGAAAGTAGAAATCAAGAAGGAGCATCAATTGTTGATGGTTGGTGAAACCACTAGTTTCAAGAAGGGCAAGGGCAAGAAGGGATACTTCATGAAACGGCAAATCAGCTGCTGCTCTAGTGAAGAAACCCAAGGTTGAACCCAAACCCAAGACTAAGTGTTTCTGTATTAAGGGGAACAACCACTGGTGCAGAATTACCCTAGATACTTGGTAGATAAGAAGGCTGGCAAGGTCCATAGAAGTATATTGGATATACATTATGTTAATGTGTACTTTACAAGTACTCCTAGTAGCACCAGGGTATTAGATACCGGTTCGGTTGCTAAGTGTTAGTAACTCGAAACAAAAGCTGCGGAATAAACGGAGACTATCTAAAGGTGAGCTGACGATACGTGTTGGAAGTGTTTCCAAGGTTGATATGATCAAGCATCACACGCTCCCTCTACCATCGAGATTGGTGTTAAACCTAAATAATTGTTATTTGGTGTTTGCGTTGAGCATAGACATGATTGGATTATGTCTGTAGCAATACGGTTATTCATTTAAGGAGAATAATGGTTACTCTGTTTATTTGAATAATACCTTCAATGGTCTAGCACCTAAAAGGAATGGTTTATTGAATCTCGATCGTAGTGATACACATTTTCATGCCAAAAGATATAAGATAGTAATGATAGTACCACTTACTTGTGGCACTGCCATGTAAGTCATGTTGGTATAAAACGCATGAAGAAGCTCCATGTTGATGGATCTTTGGACTCACTCGTTTTGAAAAGTTTGAGACATGCAAACCATGTCTATTGGTGTATGCGCATGAAGAAACTCCATGCAGATGGATCGTTTGGACTCACTTGTTTTTGAATCACTTGAGATATGCAAATCATACCACATGGGCAAGATGACTAAAAAGCCTCGTTTTCAGTAAGATGGAACAAGATAGCAACTTGTTGGAAGTAACACATTTTGATGTGTGCAGCCCAATGAGTGTTGCGCATGCGGTGAATATCGTTATGTTCTTACTTCATAGATGATTCGAGTAGATGTTGAGTATATTTACTTGATGAAACACAAGTCTGAATTATTGAATGGTTCAAGTAATTTCAGAGTGAAGTTGAAGATCATTGTGACAAGAGGATAAAATGTCTATGATATGATCATAGAGATGAGTATCTGAGCTACGAGATTTGGCACGCAATTAAGACATTGTGGAAATTGTTTCACAATTAATACCGCGTGGAACACCATAGTGTGATGGTGTGTCCGAACATCATAGTTGCACCCTATTGGATATGGTGCGTACCATGATGTCTCTTATCGAATTACCACTATCGTTCATGGGTTAGGCATTAGAGACAACCACACTCACTTTAAGAGGGCACCACGTAATTCCGTTGAGACGACACCGTTTGAACTATGGTTTGGAGAAACCTAAGTTGTCATTTCTTAAAAGCTTGGGGCTGCGACGCTTATGTGAAAAAGTTTCATCGTGATAAGCTCGAACACAAAACGGATAAATACATCTTCATAGGATACCCAAAATGGTTGGGTATACCTCCTATCTCAGATGCGGAAGCAAAAGTTATTGTTTCTAGAAATGGGTCCTTTCTCGAGGAAAAGTTTCTCTCGAAAGAATTGAGTGGGAGGATGGTGGAGACTTGATGAGGTTAAAGAACCATCACTTCAACCAGTGTGTAGCAGGGCACATGAAGTTGTTCCTGTGGCACCTACACCAATTGAAGTAGAAGCTTACGATGGTGATCATGAAACTTCGGATCAAGTCACTACCGTACCTCGTAGGGTGACGAGGATGCGTACTGCTTCAGAGTAATACGTGATCCTGTCTTGAAGGTCATGTTGCTAGACAACAATGAACCTACGAGCTATGGAGAAGCAACGGTGGGCCCATATTCCAACAAATGGTTAGAAGCCATGAAATCCGAGATAGGATCCATGTATGGACTTTGGTGTACTTGCCCGATGATCGGCAAGCCATTGAGATAAATGGATCTTTAAGAAGAAGACGGACGTGGACGGTAATGTCACCGTCTATGAAGCTCGACTTGTGGCGAAGAGTTTTTCACAAGTTCAAGGAGTTGACTACGATGAGATTTTCTCATCCGTAGCGATGCTTAAGTCCGTCGGAATCATGTTAGCACAAGCTGCATTTATGAAATCTAGCAAATGGATGTTAAAACGAGTTTCCTTACCAATTTTCGTAAGGAAAGGTTGTATGCGATACAATCAGAAAGGTTTTGTCGATCCTAAGGATGCTAAAAGGTATGCTGGCTCCAGCGATCCTTCTAAGGGCTGGAGTAAGCATCTTGGAGTTGGAATATGCACTTTGATAGGATGATCAAAGATTTTGGGTTTATACAAAGTTTATGAGAAACTTGTATTTCCAAAGAAGTGAGTGGGGGCACTATAGAATTTCTGATGAGTATATGTTGTTGACATATTGTTGATCAGAAATGATGTAGAATTTCTGGAAAGCATATAGGGTTATTTGAAAAGTGTTTTTCAAGGGAAAACCTGGATTAAGCTACTTGAACAATAAGCGTCAAGATCTACAAGATAGATCAAAAATGCTTAATAATACTTTCAAATGAGCACATACTTTGACATGATCTTGAAGGTGTTCAAGATGGACCAGTCAAAGAAGGAGTTCTTGCCTGAGTAGTAAGGTACGAAGTTAAGACTTAAAGCTCGACCACGGCAGAAAAGAGAGAAAGGACGAAGGTCGTCCCCTATGCTTTAGACATAGGCTCTACAGTATGCTATGCTAAGTACCGCACCTGATGTGTGCCTTGCCACATGTCTGGCAAGAGGGTACAAAGGTGATCAAGGAGTGGATCACCAGATGGCGGTCAAAATTATCCTTAGAGGAATAAGGATATGTTTCTCGGTTATGGAGGTGATAAAGAGTTCGACGTAAAGAGTTGCGTCGATGCAAGCTTTAACACCTATCCGAATGACTCTAAGTAGCAAACCGGATACGTATAGTGGAACAACCCATTTGGAATAGCTCCAAGTGGAGCATGGAAGAAGCATTTACAGAATGACCTAGAGATTTGCGAAGTACATACGGATCTGAAAGTTGCAGACCCGTTGACTAAAACCTCTCTCACAAGCAAAACATGATCAAACCCCAGAATTCATTGAGTCTTAATCACATGATGATGTGAACTAGTTTAATGACACTAGTAAACTCTTTGGATGTTGGTCACATGGCGATGTGACGTGTGAGTGTTAATCACATGGCGATGTGAACTAGATTATTGACTCTAGTGCAAGTGGGAGACTGTTGGAAATATGCCCTAGAGGCAATAATAAATTAGTTATTATTATATTTCCTTGTTCATGATAATCGTTTATTATCCATGCTATAATTGTATTGATAGGAAACTCAAATACATGTGTGGGTACATAGACAACACCATGTCCCTAGTAAGCCTCTAGTTGACTAGCTCGTTGATCAATAGATGGTTGCGGTTTCCTGACCATGGACATTGGATGTCATTGATAACGGGATCACATCATTAGGAGAATGATGTGATGGACAAGACCCAATCCTAAGCCTAGCACAGAGATCGTGTAGTTCGTATGCTAAAGGTTTTCTAATGTCAAGTATCTTTTCCTTAGACCATGAGATTGTGCAACTCCCGGATACCGTAGGAATGCTTTGGGTGTACCAAACGTCACAACGTAACTGGGTGGCTATAAAGGTGCACTACAGGTATCTCCGAAAGTGTCTGTTGGGTTGGCACGAATCGAGACTGGGATTTGTCACTCCGGTTAACGGAGAGGTATCTCTGGGCCCACTTGGTAGGACATCATCATAATGTGCACAATGTGACCAAGGGGTTGATCACGGGATGATGTGTTACGGAACGAGTAAAGAGACTTGCCGGTAACGAGATTGAACAAGGTATCGGCATACCGACGATCGAATCTCGGGCAAGTACAATACCGCTAGACAAATGGAATTGTATACGGGATCAATGGAGTCCTTGACATCGTGGTTCATCCGATGAGATCATCATGGAACATGTGGGATCCAACATGGGTATCCAGATCCCGCTGTTGGTTATTGACCGGAGAACGTCTCGGTCATGTCTGCATGGTTCCCGAACCCGTAGGGTCTACACACTTAAGGTTCGATGACGCTAGGGTTATAAAGGAAGTTTGTATGTGGTTACCGAATGTTGTTCGGAGTCCCGGATGAGATCTCGGACGTCACGAGGAGTTCCAGAATGGTCCGGAGGTAAAGATATATATATGGGAAGTCCTGTTTTGGTCACCGGAAAAGTTTCGGGTTTTTCTGGTAACGTACCGGGACCACCGGGAGGGTCCCGGGGGTCCACCAAGTGGGGCCATAAACCCCGGAGGGCTGCGTGGGACAAGTGTGGTAGGGGACCAGCCCCAGGTGGGCTGGTGCGCCCCCCACAAGGGGCCCAAGGCGCAAGGGAGAGTGGGAGGGGGCAAACCCTAGGGCAGATGGGCCCTAAGGCCCACCCCAGGCGCGCCTCCCCTCTCTTCCCCTATGGCCGCCACCAGATGGCATATGGGGGCTGCCGCCACCCCTGGGGAGGGAACCCTAGAGGGGGCGCAGCCCCCTCCCCTTCCCCTATAAATACTTGAGGGTTTTTGGGCTGCAACACATGAGTTTTTGACCTCTCCAAGCGCAGCCCTACCTCTCTCCCTTCTCCTCTCCCGCGGTGCTTGGCAAAGCCCTGCTGGATCACCACGGTCCTCCATCCCTACAAGAAATATGTCAACTTGTGACCACCATTACTGGTCACTGAAAGGTCACAAATTTCCATTGACGACCTTTCTGTGACCAAAAACAGAAGGTCAAAAGCTGGCCGTCGTAAACTGCCTATAGCGACCTTTCTTCTGGAATGGGCAAAGACGTTTACGACCAAAATATTCCTACTGTGGCGTTTTGGTCACTAGCAACCTCCCCAAGCCACGTAGGCATCCAACGTGGCAAGCTGATGTGGCACAAGATTCAGCCCGGTCCAATTCGGTTTTCTACATGGGCCGAGCCCATTAATTCGGCCTTTTTACTGTATTTTTTCCTATTAATTTTCTCTAGCTACACGGGCCTGGCCCAACAATTTGGCCTTTTTATTTCTAGATGCGGCCTTTTACAGTGTATGATCTTTTACTTTTTGCTATTTTACTTTCCACTGTTTTACATTTGTCTCAAATATCATAATATCATACACTGGTCCCACACGTCAGAAATTTCAAATGTGCTCAAATTATTTTGATAAGTGGGTCGCATGAGTCATGTTTTCATTGCACACATTTTCAAATCACATACATAATTACTATTTCATATGAAACAGAAATTGTAATTCTGAAACATACATGAAATTCACAAACAGAGAAGATACATTAATTCACATACATAATTACTATTTCATTCACAAACAGAGAGAAGATACATTAAATTCCCAGATAACCCAGCTATTATTACATAACTTGCTATATAAGAATGTCTTGGAGCTTCTTTGAACATCTTTCGTCTTGAATTTACTCAAAATATCTGCCAACAAGAAAACAGAACAATAAGGATAAGGTGAATAACAACAACAACAGGTGATGGGGTGCTATTCCATCTAAACTAGAGACTTCAGCATCATCAACAATTCAGTAAAGTACTGCAGTTTAGAACTGATGAGAAAAACCAACTACATGACTTCATAACTGAACATATTCAAGTAAAAATTGTACAAGTTACATTCCAGTAAACAAACTGTACAAGTTGACGATTCCCTGCTGCATATACATATCACTTGTGTCATGTTTGGGGGTTCAAAATGTACACAGCATGTTTATGGTAGATGAACTGCAGCTGCTAGGAATAGTAAAGCAAAGATGTACTGCCACTAATCAGCAAAAACATAACATTTTCTCAGAGTTAATGATAGCATATTTAACCCTAAATAACAGAATAATGCAATAAATTGGTATAGAGCAAGGTACTGAGCATAGACCAGGCCAACAATAAATTGGTACTAAATCTAGAAATCACCATCTAAAATTTAGTTAATGAGACATTTTAGAATCAACTTGACAATTGATAGTAATGTTTGCATAGGACATATCCAGAACTAAAATTATACATAAATGCCTAAATTTCAATGCCCGATGCCCAAAATGTAAGATGATGGTTCTAGAAAGATAGTAAACTTGCAACCAGATTTAAAGAAAAGAAAATAGCAAGGTGCTGCCATGACCAAATCCTAACCAGAATGCATTTAATAAAATGGATTGCTTCTAGCTGCTGTAACGACATGTTCCATCAGGCCATGATCAAGTACTCCAGACCATCGCATGCTTTGCAAAAAGAAATACTAGATGAATCTCACTAACAGGAGCACTAGGTGATTAATGGAAGTAATCTGCAGATTACACAGTGAACAAGTGAAAAAATTATCTCTCCCTGTGGAAGAACTAAGTTGATCAGGACATGCAGTAGCAGCAGGAGAAGCCTTGCATCATTGGTTTGGTCGGGTCGTCCACCACACTAGCCACCATCACGTACCCGTCGCCATCAGCAACATTGCTCCTGCAGCAGCAACAAATAATCATTTATAAATTAAACGGACCACGTACAAGGTTATACTAAGCATGTAAGTACAGTCCAGCTACACGTCCAAGGTTATACTAAGCATGTAAGTACAGTCCAGCTATAAAGTGGATGGAAAAGTGTGGCTGCTGTTGTTGCTACTTTAGCCAACTGAGCTAATTAATCTCATCAACCTAATACACTTCTCTCAAAAAAGATAAAAGCAACATCAAATATTGAGTACAGCAGCAACATCTACTTGTTAATGGAACTAAGTTGATATGTACTCAATATTGAACTGGAACTAAGTTGATCAGGACATCCAGTTCAATATTGAGTACAGATCCCTCTAAAATACCTTGGCACAAGTGCATCACATATTCATCAACTTAGCATCAGAAGTAGTGAGCACGAGAAGAGTGGGAGGGAGATGGAGGAGCTACCTGCCGCGGTCGCAATGGAAGCAGAGGAGCAGACCCCTCTTGCCCCCCACCCCCTCAAGCAGGACAGGGCTGCCGGCTGGGTGCACCCCTACTCCTCCACCTCCTCACCCTGCACATAGCAAGTTTCAAATGTTCAGAATAGTGAGATGATTCCATACAAAGTAGAACAGTTGTACTTGGCAATGCACACTAGCTAACAGAATGCCCATAATAAATATTTTGGCTAAACTACTTTCCTTGACAGCTTTACAAATTACAACAATGATTCATCTAACTATTTCTAGTGGAATCAACCCAACCCATTTGACAGAAACAAGCAGGCCACACATTTGAACATGAACAATAGACACACATCTGAGCATGTATTTCAGATTGGGAAGATAATAATGTCAGAGCCCTAGATGTCATCAATTAATAAGATAGATGGGGAAATGAGATGGTCACCTGTCCCAATCCTCATGATCCGCGTAGGTCTCCTCCTGGTAGCCATGGGGGTCCGCCTGCTCTCCCTGGTCCGGCTGGTCTCCGTCATCAACATGGCCTCCCCTGAAAAAAACGACGAGGGTGGTGAGGGGGATTGAGGAGAAGAGAGGTTAGAGAAGAAGGGGGAGGTCAGATCGGGGGATGTTACCTCCTGGGGTCGGGGTAGTGCTGCTGGTGGTGGTGCTGCGGCGGCTGGGCCTCGTGGGCGTCGGGGGCGGCGGCGGCGTTGGCCTTGTACTTGGCGGCCTTCTTGCTGGCCCTGGTGGGCTTGTCGGGGTTGTCGGGCAGGACGACCTTCTTGATGACGCGGGCGACGGCCTCGTTGCCCGAGGCGCCATCGGCCAGGTCGAGCAGGTCGAAGATCCCCATCCCGATGGCAGCGGCAAGGTGTGAGATAGAAGGTGGGAGAGGGGAAGATGGTGTGGTGCCGCCCGGGGGGAGGGCATCGGGGTGGGGGGGACTGCCGGTGGGGGAGACCGGAGACGGGCAAGGAGGTCACTGGTGGAGCAACGTGGCTGCCAAATCGGGGGAGGGTTAGGTGGAAATCCTAAGCCTAGAAGAGAAGGAGGAGGGGGGACGCCATGGCCGTGCCTGGCCTGAGTGGATATGGGAGTT
>NC_057813.1:692722209-692733651 GCF_018294505.1 Triticum aestivum
GGGGATGGCGGCGGTGGGAGATGAGGGAGACGAAGGCGGAGAGGAGATGAGGGAGAGGAGGGTGGGGATGGATCGGATCTGGAGAAACGGTGGGTGGGTAGGTGGGTTAGGGTTTTGGTTTTTTCAGGAGAGGATCAACCGTTGGATGGGCGCGTGATGGATGGCTTGGATCGTGTCCAACTTGGTGATCCGCGTGTAGGTGGTTCCTCGCTTCTCATTGGCTGGCTGGCTCACGCTCGAAAATCCAAATTTTGGACCCAGATCTCTGATTTTTTTACAAATGCCTACAAATGTGTGTTGCAATATTGGACCATACCATTTTCCAAAAGGCGGTTGTTAGGTGTCGGTTGCTCGTTCCCCATCTTGTGTGTTGCAATATTGTAACCATTTGATTCACCCCCAAGTTATACTTTCTTCCCCATCTTGCTCGTTCTCTATCAGATGCCTACAAATGTGTGTTGCAATATTGTAACCATTTGATTCACCCCCAAGTTATACTTTCTTCCCCATCTTGCTCGTTCTCTATCAGATAGAACACATAGTTGACCCTCCCGCCGTTGCATCGTCGCGCACAACCGTAGTCTGTCGCCTAAACGTTGGCATCACCCCAACGTGCTCTAGTTGTAGCATTCGCCGGTTCTAGCACCTTCCCAAGTAGATTCATGTATTTCAACCCAAACGATCAATCTTATGGCCACATTCATGGCATAGTTTGTTCAAATGATCTCATATTGTGCACAAGGGTGCATCTTGGAATTACAAACAATGTTGCCAAAGGGAGTTTTCATTTTCTTTGCACGGAAAATTCATTTTCCATTTTTCGAGTGCCCGAAATGAGGTATTTTTGTGAAGGACCTACCATATATTTGTTGCAAAATTGTACCAAATCAATTTTTTAAAATACTAGGCCATATTTAATGCACAATTGACCAAATGGTTGGGTGAAAAAAGTTTTGATCCACGTCTGGTGAAAAAGACAAATTGTCGTCGATTTAGTTGGAAGCGGGTGAAATTTGAACTGTAGCTACCTCATAGTTTGCTCTTTATTTTTTACAAAAATCATTTCTAGGTATATAAGTATCTATTTAATCATAGAAACACCAAAAAAATTCCAAGATTCAACCACTAGGTAGGAACGGTCAAGCCCGCCATTTTGACCGCATTTTGGAACGGGCATAAAAAATTCAAAAAAAATCAAAAAATTGGAAAACCTTCACATTGTGTCATTATATGTGACCAAGTTTCCAGAAAAAATAATAAACTTGTAATACGGTAATTATTTTAAAAAAAGTGTTCTCAGAAATGAGCTATCATGCGTGAAGATTCATGGCTTTCAAGCCAAATGATCAATCTTATGGCCACATTCATGGCATAGTTTGCTCAAATGATCTCATATTGTGCACAAGGGTGCATCTTGGAATTCCAAACAATGTTGCCTAAGGGAGTTTTCATTTTCTTTGCACGGAAAATTCATTTTCCATTTTTCGAGTGCCCGAAATGAGGTTTTTTTGTGAAGGAACTACCAAATAATTGTTGTAAAAATGGACCAAATAAATTTTATAAAATACTAGGCCATGTTTAATGCACAATTGACCAAATGGTTGGGTGTCAAAAGTTTTGATCCACCTCTCGTGCAAAAGACAAATTGTCGCCAATTCAGTTGGAAGTGGGTCAATTTTGAACTGCAGCTGCCTCATAGTTTACTCTTTATTTTTTACAAAAAACATTTATAGGTACATAAGTATCTATTTAATCATAGAAACACCAAAAAAATTGCAAGATTCAACCACTAGCTAGGAACGGTCAAGCTCGCCATTTTGAGCGCATTTTGAAACGGGCATAAAAAATTCAAAAAAAATCAAAAAATTGGGAAACCTTCACATTGTGTCATTATATGTGGCCAAGCTCCTAGGAAAAATAACAAACTTATAATACTACAATTATTTTAAAAAAGTGTTCTCAGAAACGAGCTATCACGTGTGGAGATCAATGGCTTTCAAGCCAAATGATTAATCTTATGGCCACATTCATGGCATAGTTTGTTCAAATGATCTCATATTATGAACGAGGGTGCATCTTGGAATTACAAACAATGTTGCCAAAGGGAGTTTTCATTTTCTTTGCACGGAAAATTCATTTTCCATTTTTCGAGTGCCCGAAATGAGGTATTTTTGTGAAGGACCTACCATACATTTGTTGCAAAATTGTACCAAATCAATTTTTTAAAATACCAGGCCATTTAATGCACAATTGACCAAATGGTTGGGTGAAAAAAGTTTTGATCCACCTCTGGTGAAAAAGACAAATTGTCGTCGATTCAGTTGGAAGCGGGTGCAATTTGAACTGTAGCTGCCTCATAGTTTGCTCTTTATTTTTTACAAAAATCATTTCTAGGTACATAAGTATCTATTTAATCATAGAAACACCAAAAAATTCCAAGATTCAACCACTAGGTAGGAACGGTCAAGCCCGCCATTTTGACCGCATTTTGAAACGGGCATAAAAAATTCAAAAGAAATCAAAAAATTGGAAAACCTTCACATTGTGTCATTATATGTGACCAAGTTTCCAGGAAAAATAATAAACTTGTAATACGGTAATTATTTTAAAAAAGTGTTCTCAGAAATGAGCTATCATGCGTGAAGATTCATGGCTTTCAAGCCAAATGATCAATCTTATGGCCACATTCATGGCATAGTTTGTTCAAATGATCTCATATTGTGCACAAGGGTGCATCTTGGAATTCCAAACAATGTTGCCTAAGGGAGTTTTCATTTTCTTTGCACGGAAAATTCATTTTCCATTTTTCGAGTGCCCGAAATGAGGTTTTTTTGTGAAGGAACTACCAAATAATTGTTGCAAAAATGGACCAAATAAATTTTATAAAATACTAGACCATGTTTAGTGCACAATTGACAAAATGGTTGGGTGTAAAAAGTTTTGATCCACCTCTGGTGAAAAAGACAAATTATCGCCGATTCAGTTGGAAGTGGGTCAATTTTGAACTGCAGCTGCCTCATAGTTTACTCTTTATTTTTTACAAAAATCATTTCTAGTTAAATAAGTATCTATTTAATTAGAAATACATGGTTTTATGGCGAGACATCGACGTTTGGACGGTGGCCGAGGGCCCCAACTCTTGAGCGCGTAAGCTCGCATGCCCGCCGCGTGGTCACCGCGTGACCGTGGCGTTGCCATGTGTTCTGGGTGGCCTAGGCATGTCTAGTGGGTTGGGAACTCCGCAGGTAGGTGCTCGGAAGAAAATCACAACATAAGATTCTCACGAGGAGACCGATCGATGCTCAAACATGAATAAGCAGCCAAGTGTTTGATTAGCGGTACGGGAAATGTACATGGCTAATGGGCGTGAGTTTTGGCTGACGATGATTAGTTACTAAGAAGACCGTCTTCACAAATTTTCAGCTCAAAAGGAGGAGCCTAGGTGGTACTTGCTTTGCAAACAACCACACTGGACATAAATACAAATGTTGAAGCTCGGCTCAAAATAATGAATGGATTGAACTGGCATTTGGTGGAGGATGGTTATTTGGGCATAGGAAAGCACTGTAGAAAATGGATACTATTTGGACATGCCAAAGTGGTACTTCCTTCACAAACTGTTACTCTGAACAGAATAGGAAAATGAATATTTTTGAATTATTTTTTAACTAGGCAAGGAAGGTTTTTACATATTCGACGAAGATATGACCCAAAGAATTTATGAGATTTTTTGGGGAATTTTGGGAATGACAGAAATATAGGTTGCTTCACAACCTAGGGCAAAAACTGCCACATGGACATGACACATAGGCAAAACTGATGAGGTGGCGCCTAGTCATAGCAACCCACCACAATTTACAAGGCTATGACCATCTATATTGGTCGCTAACAACTAGAAATAAGGCAGCGGACTAGTGCTGTTTGCTTTATGACCTTTTCGTGTGAGGAAATTACGACCTTTCTGACCAAAATGGTCGCAATGGTTTAGGGTTTGGAGCCCCCGAACAGCTTTTTACCAATTGGTCTGAAATGGTCATAAATTTATGACCAATTCTTCGAGGGTCACTGACAGAAGGTCATAAGTTGACATATTTCTTGTAGTGCATCACCACCACGCCGTTGTGCTGCTGCTGGATGGAGTCTTCCTCAACCTCTCCCTCTCTCCTTGCTGGATCAAGGCGTGGGAGACGTCACCGGGCTGTACGTGTGTTGAACGCGGAGGTGCCGTCCGTTCGGCACTAGGATCTCCGGTGATTTGGATCACGACGAGTACGACTCCTTCAACCCCGTTCTCTTGAACGCTTCCGCTTAGCGATCTACAAGGGTATGTAGATGCACTCTCCTTCCCTTCGTTGCTGGTTTCTCCATAGATAGATCTTGGTGACACGTAGGAAAATTTTGAATTTCTGCTACGTTCCTCAACAGGTGGTGCCCTGGTCAGGCTTTCCGGGCGGCAATGGCGTCGGTTGTACATCTTTTCTCTTGGGAGAGCGTTTGCATTGTCCGACGGATCGGCGCCTCGTGCCACGGCGAGGGGCTAGGGAGACCCTTCGGAGATGTAGGATGTTGTCAATGGTTCTGTCGGAGTCTATGGAGCTGTTAGCGTTCCCTTACATGCTAGTTGGATCTCCGCAAGGCTTGCTGGTGTCTCGTCGGGATGGATTGCACTCAGTGGAGGGCTCCATTGTCTTCAAGCTGGCCTTGTTCTTCAGTTTCTTCATCTTTGCTTGTAGATGACAGGAAGCCTATTAGCTGCTTGCACAGCACTATGTATCCTTTTAGCTGTTTCTTTGTTCTGTCTTTGTAAGTTAGCGGTTGATGTAATCCTGGCCGGTTGATGGCTTTGTTAATTCAAAGCCGGGCTCTTCTTGAGCCTTCGTTTAAAAAAAAATTGGTACCGGTGCTTCGAAGGCTCGGAGCTTGGCCATGAGGCTTCTTCTTCGTTTTTTTCGATCTGCCGTTGTTGGCATTTGTTTCTCTTGTATTTTCTCTTTCTTTTTTCTTTTGGGCGTGACTGCGCTACTTCCGCCCCAACACATATCGTTGGATGTATCGGTTGGTTGCTTTTTATACAAATCGGGGGGAAACCTTTTCGGTAAATCTTGTAGGTTGATTTCTTACATTTTTCAGTAGGGAGTCTTGGTGTAGACGTTGAGATCCCTCCACCGCGACTCCATGTAGTGCGAGGGGTTTGTCTGCGTGTACACCCCAAACTTGAAGTAGTGGAAGTCGCTGCCGTAGCCCAGCACGATCAGCATCTCGTCGCCGTCGATGAACACGGTGAGGGCCGACGCTTGGATGTTGTGGACCAAGTTGAGCCTGAACCACCAGTCGTAGTTGTGTCTGTCGACCACCTTGGTCTCATCGTTGTAGTACACGAGCCGTCCGCCGTAGACGTGCAGCATCAGTGTCGTGTTCCGCGACGGCCTGCCAGGCCGAACACCAGCATCACGGACACCCTGGTTGTGCCGGCCGGCACGTAGTCGTACCCCTCGAACTGCCACACCCCAGAGCTGTACGTTATCTGCTCCACCCCGGAATTGGAAACCAAAATCGGCAGGTCAAACTAACAAAACTCCATGGCTGTGATTAATCTGTCAGAAATCATTGTGAGACACTGATGCGACTTACGTTGAGCAGGATCTCCAGCGCAGCTTGGTGGGGCTGCTGGCGCGGAAGGGCTTGTCGTCGCAGTAGACCCAGAGCCGCTGCACGCCGTCGGCGCAGAGCTTGTTGCGCTGCTCCTGCGGCAGGTCGTACGGCTTGTGGAGCTTGAACCGGTCCTCCGTGATCTCGACGGCGGTGAAGCCGGCCATTGGGTCGGCGCCGGCGGCCGGGCTGCACGAGTGCCACAGCGTTGAGAGCATGACCAAGGCTGTTAGAGTTGTGTCGAATATTATATACAAGGTAGATTACAGTTCGATTTGTAGTTGTATTATGTTTAGATAGGATATGGAGTCGTGTCCTAGTAGGACGCTTGTATTCTAGGCCTTTCATATATAGTGAGGCTAGACACACGATGTAACCAATGCCTACATAATAGCACAGGCGCGCAAGAGGGAGCCGGCGCCCGGGTGGCCGGTGTGCGGTATTGTGACGGTCTCACGGGGAGGAGCGCCCGTAGCCAGGCTCCGGGGATGTAGCCATATCGGTGAACCTCGTTAACAAATCTCGGTGTCGTGCCTCGTGTGATTGCTTGGTCCTCGAATGATCAACGGTATGCCTCGGATTTATTATAACAAGTGGTATCATGAGCTAGGTTGTCAGGAGGTTGCTGGATTGTTGATCTCAATGAGGAAAGGAGCGAGAGAATTCGTGGAATCGGTCGAGCTGGTCGCATGTGGCGGCAGAAAAGTTCTGCTTGCGGCGAAGATTCTTTGCTCGGTAGGGATTGGAAGAGGCGGCGGTGCAACGCGTGGCAGAGGAACCTATCCGTCGGATCGCGAGCGATCTCGCCGAGTCCGTGGTTGAGATCGGAACCAGCAAACGCGTGTGCGTGTGCCAACAACAGAGGAGACGTGCGGCGGTCGATCGGTTGATCGATCGGGCGAGCGAGTACTTGAAGGTGTGAAAGATTTGTTGGCGCAATAGGGATGCTTGAAGGGGTTGCAAGAAGTCATGTCAGCTAAGATGGATTATCATGTGATGGTTGGAAATTCGTGGAAGACGATTTGGGAGCCTTGAGCGTGTCATGTAGCCGGACAAGTTCGGCTGGGTCGGACTAGATACTCTGACGGATCGACGTGAGTCGGTTGGAACAAAAGACGGTGGTGGGATCTGCGACAACGACATAAGAGCGTGATGTTGATGGTGACCGACTTTTGGGTGTGGAAACACGTGCCACAGGCCCGAGGGCTTGTGTGGCTTTGACAAGACTATGGCGCGGAGTTGATTCAAGACGGTGCACATGAGAGCTTGGAGTCGACGGGGCGCGGGGTGGCACGTACGACCACCATGGAGTCATGTTGAAGGTGGAGCTGGAGTCTGGAGGACTTCACTCGGTGCTGATTGAGGGGCTACGGCGTAAGTGCGCAGAGAGTCGAAGCCTATTCAGCAGAAAAAGCGAAGGACACGTAATTCGGACTGGAGCCCAGTGTCTGATGGAAGCGTGAAACTTGTCATTGATGATCGGTGGTACTCTGCAGTGTGAGTTGACTGGTGTGGGTCCGCGGCCCTTGAGACTCGACCGGACAGTGAAGGTTCGACGCGTTAATAGCGGTGAGGCGTGCGATACGCACGGTGCATGGAGACGGACCAGGGCTCTGGTGGTCATACATGTGGTGAGACAACTGTGAATTTGACTCGGAATGACTACAAGCAACGGTGAAATTCTTTCAAGTTTCAGGCAGGCGGTCAAGAAAGGAGCGGTGATGTTGAGGTCAGGTAACTCTTATGTGTGACGCCCAATATGTGAGGTGTTCATTTCCACGCAGGTCAGTGATCAGTGTGAGATGGCGTTGGACTGATACTCTGAAAGTTGGGAGCAAAAACTAGAGTAACAAGGAACTTAATTTTTCTCGAGTGTTGACTGTGGTCAACAAAAGAAGGGACTACAAGTTGCAGGTGGAGTCATATGGAGTCTTTGGAGTAGCAACGGTGCTCATGGGATAAGCTCAAGTCCAATGTACATGGAAGTTTGATACATTAACGAACTCAAGGTGTTGGAGAATATTCGCCAAGGTGGAGTTTGTTAGAGTTGTGTCGAATATTGTGTACAAGGTAGGTTACAGTTGGACTTGTAGTTGTATTGTGTTTAGATAAGATATGGAGTCGTGTCCTAGTAGGACACTTGTATCCTAGGCCTCTCATATATAGCGAGGCTAGACACATGATGTAACCAATGCCAACATAATAACACAAGCGCGCAAGGGGGAGCCGGCGGCGTGTGCCGACGCCCGGGTGGCCGTGTGCGGTATTATGACGGTGTCACGGGATGAAGCACCCGTAGTCAGACCCCGGGGATGTAGCCATATCGGTGAAGCTCGTTAACAAATCTCGGTGTCGTGTCTCGTGTGATTGCTTGGTCCTCGAATGATCAACGGTATGCTTCGGATTTATTTTAATAAAGGCACGGATCCATGGCGGCAGGCGCTTGGCCATGGTTAAGGGAATTACCGCTCCGATGGCAACACGTTCTGGTAAAGTGCTGCTTGGATATAGTGGAACCCGTATAGTTGATTTCTTTTCAGTAGGTGGCAGATAGTACTTCGAAACGAACGGATACTTCCTGGAGTAAACAGCTTGGGCTTGCGAAAACTTGCTTCTACGCACGGCGGCATGTGCTATGCTTATCTCGACCATACATACATGCACTAGGGGATCAGCGACCACGCAGTTAATGTTCTGCGTATTCGGAATTTACCAAATTGTATGGGCAGTACTCTGCGGCGGAAAACCGGCGGAACGTTTCGGCCGGTCAAACCAGAGCCGCTCGATATGGATGCTCGTAACCGCCATATCTGCCCCGCATCTCCTATCGTCATCCCCCCCCCCACGGGAAAAAAGAGGAGAAAAAAAGCAAGCGCCGCTGCCGCTCGCGGCATCCCGCACGCTGGCCCGCGTTGATCTCGCTTGGACCATCGCTGCCCTTGCTCGTCGCCGGTGCTCGCAGCCTCACCGCCGCCAGCAAACCAAAACACCACCCGCCTTCACCGCCGATACCGAAGCGAAAAATGCCGGTTCAAGCAAAATCAAAAGACGGTGGTAGCAAATTTTTAGGATGGTTTCAGCAAAAACAAAACAAAAACAAGGGTGGTGCAAAAACTCCTGATGCTTCCACAAAGACTCTGGTAGTAGCAAAAACTCCGGTGGTAGCAAATGGCACCTCCGGTAGTAGGAAAAATCCGAGACGGTTGTAGCAAAAAAAAAAGGTATCACCGCCGTTGAGCAACACTGCCGCAGGTGGATGTAGCAAAAAATGTGTTCAGTTCCAGCAAAATACATATATGGTTGTAGCAAAAAAGACAGGAAAAACAGAAGATGGATGTAGCAAAAATCGACAAACACCGGTAGTAACAAAAAATCAAAACGGTTGTAGCAAAATGATTCATCGGTTGCAGCAAAAATCACCTGGTAGCAAATTTTGGACGGGTGGGTGGTAGCAAAAACGTGGACCAGTTTCAGCCAAAACAAAACATGGTTGTAGCAAAAAAGAAATCCACCGTCGTCGTGGTCGATTGCAGCCTAGCCATGGCGACGAGCACTGCTTGCAGCACCGTCGTAGTTGCTGGTTTGCAAACATCTGCGGGGCTTTCATCTCCAGCTACGGCTGGTGCTGATTGCAGCACCGTGGTTAGTGCGAAAATCACCGCGGCGGCCGCATGGCCATGGTCCCGCGGCCATGGGGGAGGGAAGCTGGAGAGAGCGCAACCATGAGTAGCGGCCCCCGCGGCTGATGCGGCATCCCACCATAGCAGCAGCCCTGCGGCTGAGTGGGGGTGAAAAGGATTCGGTGGGGAGTGAATCGAGGAGATGTTGCTCGCGCCAGAGAGAGGGGAAAAGAAGGGGAACGAATGAGTGGGGAAGAAGATAAGCGAGAGAGAGAAAAGCAGTTTGTGGGGCCACATATGGCGCAAGTGGGACGGTGGGATCGCACGGGATCAAACGACGTCCGGCGGAACGTTTCAGCCGGCGCTCCGGCGGGAAACGATTCCCAAGTTGTATTGAAGCCGCCGTATGCACCCTGGCTGGTGCCGTCGTGGCACAGGGCAGCCGACCACTTGACTACATACGTGAGTATCTAATGCACCGCAACCGTTCCCGATCTGGCCGTGGTCCGCCAACTCTCTCCACTGCCCAACTTGTACCACACTGGAATGTTTTGTAAGTCACCCTTTTATCGGCGTACAGTAATGTGTTTTAACCGAAAGACATCATAATGGTTTCACGACTTTTTGATTAGGCTCCAGTACAGCTGCCGTCAGCCAGATTATCACATATGCTATACCATCTCCAAACAATGCCCCTCACCCCAGCCCCACCCCCGACACAGTTTTTTCCAAGTTCACACGTCGCCACGCTACATGCCCTCACGGTTCAGTCTCAGTCTAGCTCCAACCTACCACCCAAACGCCCACATTTACTGTTCTTCTTTTACCACCGGACGCACTCTGAGTTCTATCTCAAGAACCACGCCCGGCCACCGAACGAGCCGGATCCAAGATAGTCAAGTCAATCGCGCCATCTTTTTGCAAGCAAGGAGCCACCCTCAAGGATTGTAACCAGCGCCATCCGAGCTGAGGCCCGACGCCCTTCTCTATTTGTTCCCAGGTTAGTAAATCACGTGCTATGAAGTACATTTACATTCTGATGAAGATCCAATTAAGAATCTTCACTCCCTGCACGCCGTCTACAATCTTTACCAAACAGATCTATTTTTGGTCGTATATAGGTGTTAACATCCCAATTTTTGTTTATGCACATAGCTACATAGCCGGAGCTATATATTGTGTTTCCCAGTTTCATTTTTAACTTTTGTTTTCAGGTCCGTATGAGTACACACGACCCAATAACCAGCAGATAGTAGTTAACAAGGATCATTCATCTGGTGAAGGTTTAGGAGGTGTTTCATACCCCAACTATTTTCAAATCAAGGATATCAGTACAGAAATTCCTGTGTTTTGTATCGCAGTTCAGTAAGTACAAGAGGTCCCTCGCAGAAGAAACTCAATTCGGTGGTTTGTTGCATCTAAAGATCACTCACAAAATAAACATGAAGTTCAGCGCATCATTGATAGAGAGAGTAGATCGAGAATCATGCATACTAGTTCTTGATGAAAGCAGAAAAATACCAATTACAGACCAGGCGGTCAGTGATGCTTTTGGCCTGCCGATTGGCAGTAGATCCATCCCCACCGGTCAGGTCGACTTGTCTGAATCTTGCATAGACTTGCTCTAGGCATCAGCCTGAAAGGTATTCACAGTTTGAAGGCAGCAGAAGCCATAGCCGCTAGACACGTGGATGACAGCTCTTCCAAAGTTGAAACTGATTGTTTCACAATTGCCTTTGTTGTCCTAGCTGTTGGACATGTCTTAAACCGATGTGCAAAGCATGACTAGTCCGCACATCACACAAAAAAAATTCCCCCCGTGTCAAAGCTTTCAATCATGATTCAGTGAAGAAAGCCATTTAAGCTATAAGACAGCACAATGGAAACGATATACTATACGCGGCCCCGAAGTAAGTCCATCGTCCCCCCACGCACATATCCACAAAAATGCATTTCATGTGTTGTACCAATTTCTGGAGTGATTTTGACAATCGATCATTAGTTTTATTTCTATGTGCCCCCTTGGCAATAACCACCAAAACCTATTTTATATATTTCCACAGTTCCACCTAAATGGAGCGAACACCACTATTTGATGTACAGCGAACGGACAAAACACTCACGCCGTGGGTGTGGCCACAAACGTCTCTCTCGAATCTGGAAATGTTATACC